>NC_091552.1:26768245-26788744 GCF_042767895.1 Penaeus vannamei
CGATTATGCACTTGCAAGTTTTGATGTGTCAAATCTTTTCACAAATGTGCCTCTCGATGAAACCTTATCTATTATTATGGACTCTCTTTTTGATAACGTAAATGAAATTCAGGGGTTGAATAAGATCATTAAAAAAAAAAAAACTTTTGGACATTGCAACTAAAGATATCTTATTCTTTTTCAATGGAAAAGGGGTAGCCATGGGTAGTCCACTTGGCCCTACTCTTGCTAACATTTTTATGTGTCATTATGAGAAAATTTGGCTACAAGATTGTCCCACCTCCTTTAAACCTTGCAAATATTTTCGCTATGTAGATGATACCTTGTTACTATTCAGGTCCAGTGATCATATTAAATTGTTTTTAAATTATCTAAATGATAAACACCCTAATATAAAATTTACTCATGAAGTGGAATCTAATGTCAGTCTACCCTTTTTGGATATCAACATTTCTCGTGACAATAATTATTTTACTATATCAGTGTACAGGAAACCAACTTACACTGGCCTCCCTACAAAAGTCAGTTCTTACATTCCCATTAAATATAAAAGCAACCTAGTTTCAATTTTAATATATAGGGCCTATAAGATATCCAAGAATTATCACATTTTCCACCAAAGGGTTGAATTTATCATCAGCATCCTTAAATTAAATAGTTTCCCTCTAAATTTCATTTTTGATATAAACAGGAAAACTGTTAATAAATTAGTCTCACCACAGTCTACCCCCCTATCTGTCTCAAAGGATATAATATACATGAAATTGCCATATCTGGGTTCATTAAGTCATAGTCTTAGGAGAAAATTATGTAGGATTATCCATAATAATTACAGTACTGTAAAACTGAAAACTGTATACACAAATTGGTAATTTTTTTCAAATTCAAAGACAGAATACCCACTCCTCTATGCTCTTTCATTGTATATAAGTTCTCGTGTGATATATGTAATGCTATCTATGTGGGTAAAACAACCCGCAATTTCTTTATGCGCATGGAAGACCATACAGGTTTCTCATACAGAAATAAGAATTTAAAGCTCTCAAGCCCTACTAAGTCTTCAATCAGGCATCACTCCTTTCTCTTATAACAATTTTGAAATTCTTGACTCGTTCCAATGTGGATTTGGATTTGGACATTAAAACCAAACTTAAATTAATATCTCTCCTCCATTGATATTGAAATTTTAAAATAGTCCCCCTAGAATTGTTCACTCAAGTTTTCCTTTTCAGACATTTTATGCAGGCTGGAGCGCTCTTGTCATTTGCCCGCTCAGAGGCCTTTCTTCCTTCATTGAGTATTCTGTATTATTGTTACCAATGTATTAATTAACATCCCTAGTTTCGAGATAAGTGTGTAAAATTCCCATATTCAAGGTTTATATATAGTATTTGCCGAGTTTGATCTTGCCGGTTTTGCCTTGATGACACCAGGGGCTTTGATCGTAATTTCGTCCCATTTCAGCACAAGTTTTCTCCATTAAATGTCACGTCATTACAAAAGTTTCATTATAATATGTTTCAATTGTAATGATGTATTGTATTCAATAATGTGTTATTTTGATTTGAATGATTTTATGAATTTCTTGACTTGCGTTTTTTTGTCATAGTTTACTCAATGTCACACACACACACACACACACACACACACACACACACACACACACACACACACACATATATATATATATATATATATATATATATATATATATATATATATATATATATATATATATATATATATATATATATATATATATATATATATATATATATTCTTGAGACTGTCTGAAAATATCGTCAACTTTTGTCTCAACTCTGTCTCAAATGTAAGACAGAGTGGCAGGAGTCGTAAGTCATTTGAGAATAGTCTCAGACAGTTTCACATTGGATTATAAGCCTATGTATTTATATGCGCATATGTGTGAATATATAGATTTATGCGTGTGTATATGCATATGTATGTGTGTATATATGCATATGTGGATTAATAGATATGAAATATTCTTATGTATTAATAAATATGAAATAACTAAATAAGAGCCGACCAACGATATAAACAAACGACGGATCTATTTTTTTCCTCAGACACTTCTGAAATTGTCTCAAATTTAGTCTTAGAATTGCCTAAGACCTTTTGTGGATACGAGCCCTGGAACCTGACTTGTTTACTGCAGATGAATCTTTTCATGAACAAAATTCCAGTTTATGCCTAAAGTCTACTGGGTCTACACCTCGCTACAATAATAATGATAATGATAATAATAATATAAAGTGATATTCATAATTATAATAATGATTATTGTTTTTATAATCACATTGTATTATGATCATTTTTATTGTTTTATTACTTTTATTATTGGAATTACTATAATTGTCTTTATTGTTATCATTATTATAATAAGAAATATAATAATGATTATTACTGCTACATTAAGAATAATGGCAATGATAACGACTGAAAATGATGATAATGGCAACATGAATATATAAAACTCGTATAGCAATGAAAGTATTGAAGATTGTTGGAACCTATTTTCATTCAAAAACCTAGAAAAACTGTCTCTTCCGATAGAGGGATTTAAGAAGTTGAAACACATGAAAATAAAGGTTTGAAATAAACTAACCCTGTGGAATAGGAACGAGGGTAGAACACAGTTGTTCCTGTGGACGTCTGCTCTCCGTCAGCCGGTCTTTTGTAAGACGAGTAGTTTTTCTTTGAATATGTTCTTTGAATTGAAACCTTCAATTTATGTTATCCTGTGCATTTATCAAAAGTTCGGTTTTTAGTTCAAATATTGAAATAGAGCCGTTCATACTTGAAATAATGTTTTAAAGTATTTTTAGGCTGCATTATAAACAGTAGAACAAAATTATAAAACGAATTAAAGGTTTAATGTAATATAGATTGTTATAGAGAACGAATAAACAATATTCCTCGTCAAGAATATCACACTTAACGCTATGCATACACCTTTACTTGCTACGACACTGCCACATTTGGCTTTACCTAAAAATGATAGCGATAATAATGATAATAATAAAATTGATAATACTTATTATCAATGTATTTACGAATATTCCCATGCATAATATATTACCATAAGCTTTGGACTTCGTGTTATAAAATCTGAATAATTTTTGTTGATATTAATATGCGCGTGAGTGCGTTTGTGTGTACGTGTACGTGTGTTTGTGTTTGTGTGTGTGTGTGTGTGTGAAAAAACACTTTCGCTTTTTATTAGTAATTATGAGGATTTTAACATGTAGGTGATTGTGATGATTTTCAATCATAATTATAATGATAATTTTGATAATTACTGCAATAATAGCAATAATCAACTCTATTCCAATAATTTTCAGACTAATAATGACAATAGAAATAATAATAACATCATTATCATTGTCATTATAATTATTACTATTGTCATTATTATTTCTAGAATTATCATTATTGCTTTTATCATTATAAAAATAGTTATGATGATGAAAATAGCTATAATAATTAGAATAATAATCATTATAACTGCAATAAAATGATAATAATGATGATAATCATGATAATAATGACTATAATGGTAATCATAAGAATAATGACAGTAATGATAATAATGATAATAATTATTATCCAGTCCATTTATAATGAAATAAAGGCCAAAAGTAATAAAATCCCAGAATCGAAAAAACGGCAAAATCTAGCGTATTACAGCCTTTTGAGAGAAACGCCGAAAAAAACCTTTTTCGCTTTTTATTGGTGATTATGAGGATTTTAACATTAATTATGGTAATTGTGATAATTTTCATGATAATTCCTTCATTATAAGCAAAAATGATGATAATGACGATGATAATGACAATAATAATGATAATAATGATAAAATCATAATTATAATGATAATTTTGATAATTACTGCAATAATAGCAATAATCAACTTTATTCCAATAATTTTCAGAATAATAATGACAATAGAAATAATAACATAATTATCATTGTCATTATAATTATTACTATTGTCATTATTATTTCCAAAATTATCATTTTTGCTATTATCATTATAAAAATAGTTATGATGATGAAAATAGCTATAATAATTAGCATAATTATAATTATAACTGCAATAATGATGATAATAATGATGATAATCATGATGATAAGGACTATAATGATAATAATCATAAGAATAATGACAGTAATGATAATAATGATGATAATAATTATTATCCAGTCCATTTACAATGAAATAAAGGCCAAAAGTAATAATATCCCAGAAGTCGAAAATACGGCAAAATCTACCGTATTACAGCCTTTTGAGAGAAACGGCGAAAAAAATTCTTTTTCGCTTTTTATTGGTAATTATGAGGATTTTAATATTAATTTAGGTCATTGTGATGATTTTCATGATAATTCCTTCATTATATGTAGCTTTCATGAGGAGAGTCTAAATTTCATTTTCTTACATAAGGTTTAGATTAAATCAGTTAAATGGAGGTTAGGTTACATTAGCTCGAATTTGGTTAGGTTAGGTTAGGCTCAGGTTTGATGAGGAGAGTCCAAATTTCGTTTTCTTATATAAGGTTTATATTAAACTAGTTTAATGAAGGTTAAGTTTCATTAGCTGGAATTTGGTTAGGTTAGGTAAGGTTAGGTTAGGTTATGCTCAGCTTTGATGAGGAGAGTCCAAATTTCGTTTTCTTACATAAGGTTTATATTAAATCAGTTAATGGAGGTTAGGTTACATTAGCTGGAATTTCGTTAGGTTAGGTTAGGTTAGGCTCAGCTTTGATGATGAGAGTCCAAATTTCCTTTTCTTACATAAGGTTTATATGAAATCAGTTTAATGGAGGTTAGGTTACATTAGCTGGAATTTGGTTAGGTTAGGTTAGGTTAGGCTCAACTTTGACGAGGAGAGACCAAATTTCGATTTCTTACATAAGGTTTATATTAAATCAGTTTAATGGAGGTTAGGTTACATTAGCTGAATTTGGTTTGGTTAGGTTAGGTTAGGTTAGGCTCAGCTTTAATGAGGAGAGTCCAAATTTCGTTTTCTTATGTAAGGTTTATATTAAATCAGTTTAATGGAGGTTAGGTTACATTAACTGGAATTTGGTTAGGTTAGTTTAGGTTAGGTTAGGCTCAGCTTTTATGAGGAGAGTCTAATTTTCGTTTTCTTACATAAGGTTTATATTAAATCAGTTTAATGGAGGTTAGGTTACATTCGCTGGAATTTGGTTAAGTTAGGTTAGGTTAAGTTAGGCTCAGCCTTTATGAGGAGAGTCCAAATTTCGTTTTCTTACATAATGTTTATATTAAATCAGTTTAATGGAGGTTAGGTTACATTAGCTGGACTTTGGTTTGGTTAGGTTAGGTTAGGTTAGGTTAGGCTACGGTAAGCTTTGATGAGGAGAGTCCAAATTTCGTTTTCTTACATAAGGATTATATTAAATCAGTTTAATTGAGGTTAGCTTACATTAGCTAGAATTTGGTCAGGTTAGGTTAGGTTAGGTTAGGCTCAGCTTTGATGAGGAGAGTCCAATTTTCGTTTTCTTACATAAGGTTTATATTAAATCAGTTTAATTGAGCTTAGCTTACATTAGCTGGAATTTGGTCAGGTTAGGTTAGGTTAGGTTAGGCTCAGCTTTGATGAGGAGAGTCCAAATTTCGTTTTCTTACCTAAGGTTTATATTAAACTAGTTTAATGGAGGTTAAGTTACATTAGCTGTAATTTGGTTAGGGTAGGTTATGTTATGTTAGGTTAGGCTAAGCTTTGATGAGGAGAGTCGAAATTTTATTTTCTTACATAATGTTTATATTAAATCAGTTTAATGGAGGTTAGGTTACATTAGCTAGAATTTGATTAGGTTAGGTTAGGTTAGGCACAGCTTTGATGAGGAGAGCCCAAATTTGGTTTTCTTACATAAAGTTTATATTAAATCAATTTAATGGAGGTTAGGTTACATTAGCTTGAATTTCACTTGGTTAGGTGAGGTTAGGTTGGGCTCAGATTTGATGAGGAGGGTCCAAATTTCGCTTTCTTACAAAACATTTATAATAAATCAGTTTAATGGAGGTTAGGTTACATTAGCTGGAATTTGGTTAGGTTAATTTAGGTTAGGTTAGGTTAAGTTAGGCTCAGCTTTGATGAGGAGAGTCCAAATATTTTTTTCTTACAAAAGGTTTATATCAAATCAGTTTAATGGGGGTTAGGTTACATTAGCTGGAATTTGGCTAGGTTAGGTTAGGTTAGGCTCAGCTTTGATGAGGCGAGTCCAAATTTCCTTTTCTTACATAACGTTTATATTAAATCAGTTTAATGGAGGTTAGGTTACATTAGCTGGAATTTGGTTAGGTTAGGTTAGGCTCATCGTTGATGAGGAGAGTCGAAATTTCATTTTCTTACATAAGTTTTATGTCAAATCAGTTTAATGGAGGTTAGGTTACATTAGCTGGAATTTGGTTAGGTTAGGTTAGGTTAGGCTCAGCTTTGATGAGGAGCGTCCAAATTTCGTTTTCTTACATAAGGTTTATATAAAATCAGTTTAATGGAGGTTAGGTTATATTAGCTTGAATTTGGTTAGGTTAGGTAAGGTTAGGTTAGGTTCAGCTTTGATGAGGAGGGTCCAAATTCCGTTTTCTTACATAAGGTTTATATTAAATCAGTTTAATTGAGGTTAGCTTACATTAGCTGGAATTTGGTTAGGTTAGGTTAGGTTAGGTTAGTTTAGGCTTAGCTTTGATGAGGAGAGTCCAAATTTCATTTTCTTACATAAGGTTTATATTAAACTAGTTTAATGGAGGTTAAATTACATTAGCTATAATTTGGTTACGGTAGGTTATGTTATGTTAGGTTAGGCTCAGCTTTGATGAGGAGAGTCCAAATTTCGTTTTCTTACATAAGGTTTATATAAAATCAGTTTAATGGAGGTTAGGTTACATTAGCTGGAATTTAATTAGGTTAGGTTAGGTTAGGTTAGGCTCAGCTTTGATGAGGAGGTATCATCATAGTCATGATCATCATGATTATCCTTATTATTATCATCATTATTGCAGTTATAATGATTATTATGCTAATTATTATAGCTATTTTCATCATCATAACTATTTTTATAATGATAAAAGCAATAATGATAATTTTAGAAATGATAATGACAATAGTAATAACTGTAATGACAATGATAATGATATTATTATTTTTTCTATTGTCATTATTTGTTTGAAAATTATTGTAATAGTGTTGATTATTGCTATTCTTGCAGTAAATATCAAAATTATCATTATAATTATGAGTTTATCATTATTATCATTATTATTTTCATTATCATTATCATTATCATCATAATTATCATCATTATTGCATATAATGAAGGAATTATCATGAAAATCATCACAATTACCTGAATTAATATTAAACATAATAACCATATAATTACTAATAAAAAGCGAAAAGGTTTTTTTTCGACGTTTCTCTAGATTTTACCGTTTTTTCGACTTATGGGATTTTATTACTTTTGGCCTTTATTTCATTATAAATGGACTGGATAATAATTATAATCATCATTATTATCATTACTGTCATTATTCTTATGATTATTATCATTATCATCATTATTGCAGTTATAATGATTATTATGCTAATTATTTTAGCTATTTTCATCATAACTATTTTCATAATGATAATAGCAATAATGAAAATTTTAGAAATAATAATGACAATAGTAATAATTATAATGACAATGATAATTATGTTATTATTATTTTTATTGTCATTATTTGTCTGAAAATTATTGGAATAGAGTTGATCATTGCTATCATTGCAGTAATTATCAAAATTATCATTATAATTATGATTTTATCATTATTATCATTATTATTGTCATTATCAATATCATCATAATTATCATCAATATTGTATTTAAGGAAGGAATTATCATGAAAATCATTACAATTACCTGTATTAATGTTAAAATCCTCATAATTACAAATAAAAGCGAAAATGGTTTTTTTGACGATTCTCTACGCTAGATTTAGACGTTTTTTAGACTTTAGGGATTTTATTACTTTTGGCCTTGATTTCATTATAAATGGACTGGATAATAATTATTATCATCATTATTATCATTACTGTCATTATCATTATCATTATTATCATTATAGTCATTATCATCATGATTATCCTCATTATTATCATCATTATTGCAGTTATAATGATTATTATGCTAATTATTATAGCTATTTTCACCATCATAACTATTTTTATAATGATAAAAGCAATAATGATAATTTTAGAAATGATAATGACAATAGTAATAATTGTAATGACAATGATAATGATGTTATTATTATTTCTATTGTCATTATTAGTTTGAAAATTATTGTAATAGTGTTGATTATTGCTATTATTGCAGTAAATATCAAAATTATCATTATAATTATGATTTTATCATTATTATCATTATTATTGTCATTATCATTATCATTATCATCATAATTATCATCATTATTGCATATAATGAAGGAATTATCATGAAAATCATCACAATTACCTGAATTAATATTAAACATAATTACCACATAATTACTAATAAAAAGCGAAAAGGTTTTTTTTTCGACGTTTCTCTCAAAAGGCTGTAATACGCTAGATTTTGCCGTTTTTTCGACTTATGGGATTTTATTACTTTTGGCCTTTATTTCATTATAAATGGACTGGATAATAATTATTATCATCATTATTATCATTATTGTCATTATTCTTATGATCATTTTCATTATAGTCATTATTATCATGATTATCATCATTACTATCATCATTATTGCAGTTATAATGATTATTATGCTAATTTTTATAGCTCTTTTCCTCATCATAACTATTTTTATAATGATAATAGCAATAATGATAATTTTAGAAATAATAATAATAATAATAATAATAATAATAATAATAATAATAATAATAATAATAATAATAATAATAATAATAATAATAATAATAATATAACTACAATGATGAAGTTATTATTTCTATTGTCATTATTAGTCTGAAAATTGTTGGAATAGAGTTGATTATTGCTATTATTGCAGTAATTATCAAAATTATCATTATGATTATGATTTTATCATTATCATTATTATTGTCATTATCATTGTCATTGTCATCATAATTATCATCATTATTGCATATAATGAAGGAATTATTATGAAAATCATCACAATTACCTGAATTAATGTTGATAATAATCATAAAGCCCATCCAAAATGAAAAAAAGCTAAAAGTATTTAAAAAAATCGAAAAAATGGTGAAATCTAGCGATATATAGCCTTTTGAGAAAATGGTAAAAAAAAAACTTTTCGAGTTTATGGGATGATTATGATTTCTGCAATAATTCGGCTAATTATGATGATTTTCATGATAATCCCATTAATAATGACGATAATAATGATAATTATGACATTAATTAGGATAATTATAATAAAATGATAATTATAATGATAATTTGCGTAATTAAGGCAATAATAGCAATCATCAACAATATTCTAATGTTTATAATGACAATAACAATAAGACTAACGATGATGATAATTAGAAATAGTAATGATAGTAGAAATAATCATAATATCGGTATTATTGTTATTATAATTATTACTGTTGTTATTATTTCTAAAATTATCATTATTGTTATCATCATTATAGAAATAGTTATAATTAGGAAAATGACATTAATAATTAAGATAATAGCTCTTATAAGGAGTATATTATTATGGCGATAATTACTATAATGATGATGTTAATGCTATTAATGATAATAAAGATGATGATAATAATCATAAAGCCCATCCATAATGAAAATAAGGCTAAAAGTATAAAAAACAAAGTCGAAAAACGGCGAAATCTAGCGAAATATAGCCTTGTGAGAATATGGTCGAAAAAAACCGTTTTCGAGTTTATGGGATGATTATGATGATTTCTGCAATAATTCGGCTAATTTTGATGATTTTCATGATAATCCCATTAATAATGACGATAATAATGATAATTATGACATTAATTAGGATAATTATAATAAAATGATAATTATAATGATAATTTGCGTAATTTAGGCAATAATAGCAATCATCAACAATACTCTAATGATTTTCATGATAATAACAACAACACTAACGATGATGATAATAATTAGAAATAATGAAAGTAGAAATAATCATAATATCGCTATTATTGTTATTATAATTATTACTGTTGTTATTATTATTTCCAAAATTATCATTATTATTATCATTATAGAAATAGTTATAATGACACTATTAATTAAGATAATAGCTCCTATAATGATTATATTAAGGGTAATTATGGCGATAATTACTATAATGATGAAAATAATGATGTTAATGCTATTAATGATAATAATGATGATGATAATAATCATAAAGCCCATCCATAATGAAAAAAAGGCTAAAAATATTTAAAAAAAACAAAGTCGAAAAAACGACGGTCTAGTGATATATAAAAAAACCCTATAAAAAAAGTATAAAACCTTTTAAGAATATGCTCGAAAAGCACCCCTTTTCGAGTTTATGAAATGATTATGATGATTTCTGCAATAATTCGGCTAATTATGATGATTTTCATGATGAAAGTAGCTATAATAATTAGCGTAATATTCATTATAACTGCAATAATGATGATAATAATGATGATAATCATGATGATAATGACTATAATGATAATAATCATAAGAATAATGACAGTAATGATAATAATGATGATAATTATTATCCAGTCCATTTATAATGAAATAAAGGCCAAAAGTAATAAAATCCCAAAAGTCGAAAAAAACGGCAAAATCTAGCGTATTACAGCTTATTGAGAGAAACGAAAAAAAATTATTCGCTTTTTATTGGTAATTATGAGGATTTTACCATTAATTCAGGTAATTGTGATGATTTTCATGATAATTCCTTCATTATATGCAATAATGATGATAATTATGATGATAATGACAATGATAATGACAATAATAATGATAATGATAAAATCATAATTATTATGATAATTTTGATAATTACTTCAATAATAGCAATAATAGACTCTTTTCCAATAATTTTCAGACTAATAATGACAATAGAAATAATATTAACATCATTATCATTGTCATTATAATTATTACTATTGTCATTATTATTTCTAAAATTATCATTATTGCTATTATCATTATAAAAATGGTTATGATGAGGAAAATAGCTATAATAATTAGCATGATAATCATTATAACTGCAATAATGATGATAATAATGTAATAAAGGCCAAAATTAATAAAATCCCAAAAGTTGAAAAAACGGCAAAATCTAGCGTATTACAGCCTTTTGAGAGAAACGTCGAAAAAAAAACCTTTTCGCTTTTTATTGGTAATTATGAGGATTTTAACATTAATTCCGGTAATTGTGATGATTTTCATGATAATTCCTTCATTATATGCAATAATAATGATAATTAAGATGATGTTGACAGTGATAATGACAATAATAATGAAAATGATAATATCAAAATTATAAGGATAATTTTGATAATTACTGCAATAATAGCAATAATCAACTCTATTCCAATAATTTTCAGACTAATAATGACAATAGAAATAATAATAACATCATTATCATTGTCATTATAATTATTACTATTGTCATTATTATTTCAAAAATTATCATTATTGCTATTTTCATTATAGAAATGGTTATGATGATGAAAATAGCTATAATAATTAACACAATAATCATTATAACTGATAATGATGATAATAATCATAAAGCCCATCCATAATGACAAAAAATGCTAAAAGTATAAAACTCCCCAAAGTCGAAATAACGGCGAAATCTAGCGATATATAGCCTATTGAGAATATTGTCGAAAAAAAGCCTTTCGAGTTTATGGGATGATTATGATGATTTTTGCAATAATTCGGCTAATTATGATGATTTTCATGATAATCCCATTAATAATGACGATAATAATGATAATTATGACATTAATTAGGATGATTATGACATTAATTAGGATAATTATAATAAAATGATAATCATAATGATAAGTAACTAAGGCAATAATAGCAATCATCAACAATGCTCAAATGATTTTCATGATGATAACAATAAGACTAACGGTAATGATAATAATTAGAAATAATAATGATAGAAATAATCATAATATCGCTATTATTATTATTATTATAATTATTACTGTTGTTATTATTTCTAGATTTATAATTATTGTTATTATCATTATAGAAATAGTTACAATGAGGAAAATGACATCAATAATTAAGATAATAGCTCTTATAATGATTATATTAAGGGTAATTATGGCGATAATTACTATAATGATAATAATGATGATTTTAATGCTATCAATGATAATAATGATGATGATAATAATTATAAAGCCCATCCATAATGAAAAAAGGCTAAAAGTATAAAAAACTAATTAAAAAAACGCCGAAATCTAGCGATATACAGCCTTTTGAGAATATGATCGAAAAGAAAACATTTTCGAGTTTATGGATTAATTATGATGATTTCTGCAATAATTCGGCTAATTATGATGATTTTCATGATAATCCCATTAATAATGACGATCATCATCATCCGGAGCTAACGCCGACGGGGGCGCATAGCCGCGTCCACCTTCTGCTTCCACCTTTTGGGATCCCTTATGGTAAGTCGCCAGGCAGGGGCCCGGCCCATCTCGACCTCTTCCCGACAGGTTTGATCGATCTGCCCAAGCCACGACCTCCTAGGTCGTCCCACAGGCCTCCTCCACCCAGGGTTGTCTCTTACAGAGACAACCTGATGGGCAGGATCAGCCTGTGGAAAGCGAGCCAGGTGGCCATATAGCCTGAGTTGGCGATCCCGGATTGTGCAGGTAACAGGTCCTGTGCCAGTCTCACGGTGCAGCCGTTAGTTAGACACATGGTCCCGCCAACAGTACCCCATGATCCGGCGCAAGGACCTATTACAAAAGGCGTCAAGATGGGACTCCAGTGCACTGGATAATGTCCAGGTTTCACTACCGTAGAGCAAAACTGGCATTACCAGAGCCCTGAAAACCCGTAGCTTGGTCCTTCTGCACAGGTACCGGCATCTCTAAATACTCTTGTTGAGAGAGTTCATGACCCCTGCTGCCAGGCCAATCCGTCTACTAACTTCCTGGTCTGACAGCCCAGAGTTATGAACTGCACTACCAAGGCATGTAAAGCTCTCTGTACCCTCAATGTCCTCGCCGCAAGCACGTACCGACTGAACAGGTTCTCCTAGTAAGTCCCCAAAGTCCTGGATCTTAGTCTCTGTCCAGGAGACCTCTAGACCCAAGGGCTTCGCTTCATTACTAAATGCATCGAGGGCCACTACTAAGGTTTCCAAAGACTCAGATAGAATTGCAACATCATCAGCAAAATCAAGGTCTGTAACTTTAATATTACCCAGTGTTGCTCCACAATGACTTTGAACAGTAGCTCTGCCTAGTATCTAGTCCATGCAAGTGTTGAAAAGGGTTGGTGCAAGAACACAGCCTTTCTCACTCCTGAACAGGCCCCCACCACACTTTACAGCACTTTCAGTACCAGTATATAGGTTTGCTATTAGTTCAATAATCCTTGTTGGAATTCCTCTCAGTCTCAGGACCTCCCAGAGTGATTCCCGATGTACTGTATCAAACGCCTTCTTGAGGTCGATGTAGGCTGCAAGTAACCCACGTCCGAACTCACGACAGCGTTCTACAATGACTCGAAGCGCAAGGATACGGTCTATTGTTGACTTACCAGGAGTGAATCCGGATTGCTCGGGCCTCTGATGCCTTAGTAGATGGTCTCTGATACGCCTCAGAAGGATGCGGGCAAGAACCTTGCCTGGTACACTGAGCAGTGTGATGCCACGGTGATTGCTGCAGTCCCATCGGTCCTTCCCCTTCTGGAGAGGGATGACCACACCCCTCAACAGGTCAGAGGGAACGGTACCGGACTGCCAGATGGCAGCCAGGACAGCATGCAATCCCCGCGCCATAGGTTCACCACCAGCCTTTAACAGTTCAGCTGGGATGCCGCAAATACTCGCTGCTTTGCCACTCTTCAGCTTGGAAATCGCATCCCTAACCTCAGCTAGGGAGGGAGGGTCCTCGCTAATGGGTGTGTCCGGCAGCGGAATCACGGCATTACCCACATCCAAGTTAACTGTTGGAGGGTCAACCTGATACAACTGCTCAAAGTATTCAGCCCAATGCTCCCTCACCGCAACAGGATCTGAGACAATCTGGCCACCCACTAAGCGAACTGCAGTCACCTGTGAAGAGGGCTTGGAGTTCAGTTTTCTCAGGGCTTGGTATGCAGGACGAAGGTCATTTACTAAGAAATGGCTTTCAACCTCCTCAGCAAGATTCCTAATAAACTGTTCCTTGTCCCTTCTTAACAGAGACCGAGTTCTGCGCACCTGAGAACGGTGCAAATCCCGATCCCCTGCCAGACGAGGCGCACGGCAAGCATCAGTGGCTTCCAGTGTCTCCTGAGAGATTGAATTCTGTCTTGCTCTTGGACGTTCTCCAATCGATTCTTGGGCTGCATCAAGCGTTTCACGCTTGAAGGTGTCCCACAGAAGTACAGGGTCCGTCAGATTGTCAAGCGCTGTAAACCGATCAGAGATTGTCTCAGCAAACCTCCGAGCACACTCCCTCTCCTTCAGCCTGTCCAGATGAAACACCCTAGGGTGGTCATTGGGCCGCTGGAGACTTTTGAAGTGTACCCGGAGGGTAGCCACAACTAATCTATGGTCAGTACCACAGAACTCAGCACTCCTATACACCCTGCAGTTCTGGAGGATCCTCCAACGAGTGCTAACGAGAATGTTGTCGATCTCCTTGTCTGCATTACCCGCATCGCTGTACCATGTCCAACGATGTGGGTCTGGGCGCTGGTACCAGGAGCCAGAAATCCTCAATTTCTGGGATCTAGCAAAATCCCGGAAAAGGAGGGAATTCTCGCTGCCTGTATCATCTCCCGAACCATGAGGACCGACTGACATCTCATAGCCAGCTCGATCGCTGCCAGATACCGCATTGAAGTCACCCAGAACAATACCAATATCTCGCCGGGGACAACTGTCTGCCACGAATGCAAGTTTGGCGTAGAACATCTCTTTCACATCAAGTTTACAAACATCGGTAGGAGCGTACACAGCAATAAGAGACATGAAGCCCAAAGACAGCTTCAGTCTCATCACCATTATACGCTCATCGAGTGGAGTGACCTCTACCACCGAGGGCTGGAGCCTACCGGAGACAGCTATGGCTACTCTCTGGAGATGGTGACCATCGCTGCGGCCTGACCAGTAATAGGTGTAGCCACCTACACTGGTCGTGCCACTGCCAGGTCTTCTCACTTCCGAGAGAGCAGCCACCCCTACTCTCAGCCTCCCCAGTTCCCTCGATAGCAGGGATAACCGATCATCGTGACGTAAAGAGCAGACGTTCCAAGCCCCCACCCTGACTTCCCACCTGAGGTTAACCCTCGGGCAGTCGCTCCGGGTGGACGCCACCTCTGCCACCCCCGCCGACGCTGCTTCACATAAAAGGCGGCAGGCTGCGGGACCCTTCATCCACCTATGGGGTTCTTTAGGGCTTTGCCCCACAAGCATCATATTGGGCTGGCGGCTGCCAGGACGCAGGCAGGACGAGGAGCTCCCGTTTCTATTCCGCGCCCCAGGAGTCACCCTCCAAACGGGGCCCGCAGCCCTCCTCTCTCGTTGGGCAGGAGGGACATTACCCCTCCCCCCAGCATTTCCAATTAAGTGTGACGCTGCCAGTGGCTTATTCTCTGGGGGGAGGAGGACTGGCAAGGCCCACCTCCCCCGAGCCTCCCATTGACCCCAGGGGGCTTAGGGGCAGGAGTTAGTACAGGGCCAAGGTGTGTCCACACGCCGGTGGGCCATGACCCTGTACTTCTAGGGCCTCCTGCTGCTCCGAGATCCGCTACAGTTCAGCCTGGGACCGCAAGTTGCCAGTTTCCATAGGTGGCCACGAGGAGGCACTGCAGAAGTCTCGATGATGGAGAGGCTATGAACTGGCAGGGGAGACTTATGCAGTGCTGCTCCTTTTTTCACACAAGGCTAGCTAGCGCTGGCAGCTGCAAACGAGAAGGCATGCAAGCACTAAACACTATCTAGGCTACCACACCATCGCTTCACACCACCCTGTGCATGAAGCACCCACCCATAATAATTATGACATTAATAATGATAATAATGATAAAGTCATAATTATAATGATAATCTTGATAATTACTACAATAATAGCAATAATTAACTCCCATACTATAATTCCCATACTAATAATGGGAATAGAAATAATAATTACATCATTATCATTGTCATTATAATTATTATTATGTCATTATTATTTCTAAGATCACCATTATTGCTATTATCATATAAATAGTTATAATGATAAAACTAGCAATAATAACTAGTATAATAATTATCATAACTGCAATATTGATGATAATAATAATGATAATCATGATGATAATGAATATAATGATAATAATCATAAAAATGATGACAGCAATGATAATAATGATGATAATAATTATCATTCAGTCCATTTATAATTAAATAAAGGCCAAAAGTAATCAAATCCCAGAAGTCGAAAAAACGACAAAATCTAGCGTATTACAGCTTTTTCAGAGAAACGTCGAAAAAACCCTTTTCACTTTTTAAATGGCAATTATAAGGATTTTAACATTAATTCAGGTAATTATGATGATTTCCATGATGATTCCTTTATTACTGACAAGAATGATGATAATTAGGATGATAATGACAATAATAATGATAATAATGATAAAGTCATAATTATAATGATAATCTTGATAATTACTGCAATAATAGCAATAATTAACTCTATTCCAATAATTCCCATACTAATAATGTCAATAGAAATAATAATAACATTATTATTTCATTATTATTTCTAAGATCATTATTGCTATTATCATTATATAAATAGTTATAATGATAGAAATAGCAATAATAATTAGCATAATAATTATTATAACTGCAATAATGATGATAATAATAATGATAATCATGATGATAATGACTATAATGATAATAATCATAAAAATTATGAGAGTAATGATAATGATGGTAATTATTATCATTACGTCCATTTATAATGAAATGAAAGCCAGAAGTAATAAAATCCCAGAAGTCGAAAAAATGGCAAAATCTAGCGTATTACATCCTTTTGAGAGAAACGTCGAAAAAAAACTCTTTTCGCTTTTTAATGGTAATTATGAGGATTTTAAAATTAATTCAGGTAATTATGATGATTTCCATGATGATTCCTTTATTATTGACAATAATGATGATAATTATGATGATAATGACAATGATAATGACAATAATAATGATAATAATGATAAAGTCATAATAGCAATGATAATCTTGAGAATTACTGCAATAATAGTAATAATTAACTCTATTCCAATAATTTCCATACTAATAATTACAATAGAAATAATAATAACATCATTATCATTGTCATTATAATTATTACAATTGTCATTATTATTTCTAAGGTCATCGATATTGCTATTATCATTATATAAATAGTTATAATAATAAAAATAGCAATGATAATTAGCATAATAATTATTATAACTGCAATAATGATGATAATAATAATGATAATCATGATGATACTGATTATAATGATAATAATCATAAAAATGATGACAGCAATGATAATAATGATGATAATAATTATCATTCAGTCCATTTATAATGAAATAAAGGCCAGAAGTAATAAAATCCCAAAAGTCGAAAAAACGGCAAAATCTAGCGTATTACAGCCTTTTCAGAGAAACGTCGAATAAAAACCCTTTTCGATTTTTAATGGTAATTGTGAGGATTTTAACATTAATTCAGGTAATTATGATGATTTCCATGATGATAACTTTATTATTGACAATAATGATGATAATTATGATGGTAATGACAATGATAATGGATATAATAATGATATAATAAAGTCATAATAATAATGATCATCTTGATAATTACTGCAATAATAGCAATAATTAACTCTATTCCAATAATTTCCATACTAATAATGGCAATAGAAATAATAATATCATTATCATTGTCATTATAATTTTTATTATTGTCATTATTATTTCTAAGATCATCATTATTGCTATTATCATTATATGAATGGTTATAATGATAAAAATAGCAATAATAATTAGCATAAAGATTACTATAACTGCAATAATGATGACAATAATAATGATAATCATGATGATATGGACTATAATGATAATAATCATAAAAATGATGAGAGTAATGATAATAATGATAATAATTATCATTCTGTCCATTTATAATGAAATGAAGGCCAGAAGTAATAAAATACCAAAAGTCGAAAAAAAACGACACAATCTAGAGAATTACAGCCTTTTGAGAGAAACGTCGAAAAAAAACCCTTTTCGCTTTTTAAGGGTAATTATGAGGATTTTAACATTAATTCAGGTGAATATGTTGATTTCCATGATGATTCCTGTATTATTGACAATAATGATGATAATTAGGATGATAATGGATGTAATAATGATAATAATAATAAAGTTATAATTATAATGATAATCTTGATAATTACTGCAATAATAGCAATAATTATCTCTATTCCAATAATTTCCATACTAATAATGGCAATAGAAATAATAATATCATTATCATTGTCATTATAATTATTATTATTGTCATTATGATTTCTAAGATCATTATTGTTGTCATTATATAAAAAGTTACAATGATAAAAATAGCAATAGTAATTAGCATAATAATTATTATAACTAATAAGGACGGTAATAATAATGATGATCATGATGATAATGATTATAATGATAATAATCATAAAAATGATGACAGTAATGATAATGATGATAATAATTATCATTCAGTCCGTTTATAATGAAATAAAGGCCAGAAGTAATAAATCCCAAAAGTCGAAAAAAACGGAAAAATCTAGCGTATTTCAGCCTTCTGAGAGAAACGTCGAAAAAAAAACTTTTCGCTTTGTAATGGTAATTATAAGGATTTTAACATTAATTCAGGTAATTATGATGATTTCCATGATGATTCATTTATTATTGGCAATAATGATATATATGATGGTAATGACAATGATAATGACCATAATAATGATAATAATGATAAAGTCATAATTATAAGGATAATCTTGATAATTACTGCAATAATAGCAATAATTAACTCTATTTCAAGAATTTCCATACTAATAATGGCAATAGAAATAAAAACATCTTTATCATTGTCATTATAATTATTATTATTGTCATTATTATTTTTAGATAATCATTATTGCTATTATCATTATATAAATAGTTATAATGATAAAAATAGCAATAATAATCAGCATAATAATTATTATAACTGCAATAATGATGATAATAATAATGATAATTATGATGACAATGACTATAATGATAATCATAAAAATGATGACAGTAATGATAATAATGATGATAATAATTATCATATAGTCCATTTATAATGAAATAAAGGCCAGAAGTAATAAAATCCCAAAAGTAAAAAAACGGCAAAATCTAGCCTTTTGAGAGAAACGTGGAAAAAAAACTTTTCGCTTTTTAATGGTAATTATGAGGATTTTAACATTAATTCAGGTAATTATGATGATTTCCCTGATGATTCCTTTATTACTGATAATAATGATGATAATTATGATGATAATGACAAGGATAATTACAGTTATAATGATAATAATGATAAAATCATAATTATGATGATAATCTTGATAATTACTGCAATAATAACAATTAATAACTCTATTCCAATAACTTCCATACTAATAATGGCAATAGAAATAATAATAACATCAGTATCATTGTCATTATAATTATGATTATTGTCATTATTGTTTCTAAGATCATCATTATTGCTATTATCATTATATAATTAGTTATAATGATAAAAATAGCAATAATAATTAGCATAATAATTATTATAACTACAATAATGATGATAATAATAATGATAATCATGATAATAATGACTATAATGATAATAATCATTAAAATGATGACAGTAATGATAATAATAATTATCATTCAAATTAAATAAAGGGCAGAAGTAATCTAGCAAAAAAAAAAAAAAAACTTTTCGCTTTTAAATGGTAATTATGAGGATTTTAACATTATTTCAGGTAATTATGATGATTTACATGATGATTTCTTTATTATTGACAAAAATGATAATGATTATGATGATAATGACAATGATTATGACAATAATGATAATCTTAATAATTTACATGATGATTTCTTTATTATTGACAAAAATGATAATGATTATGATGATAATGACAATGATAATGGAAATAATGATAATCTTGATAATTACTGCAATAATAGCAATAATCAACTCTATTCC
>NC_091552.1:26789244-26811179 GCF_042767895.1 Penaeus vannamei
AAGGATTATAATATCAAAAATAGCCGTGTTATAATTACTTTTATTATTATTTCTGTTATCATTGTCGTTATCATTATTTGGAAAATCATTAGAATAGTGTTGATTATTGCTCTTATTGCAATTATTAGGCAAATCATTATAATTATTATTGTATAATTATGATCATAATTATTGTCCTAATTACTCTCATAATTATCATTATTATCTTCCTTATTGCAATCATTAATGGGTTTATCATCAAAATTCGACTGATCTCTCCAAAGGCTAGATTTCGCCTATTTTTCGACTTTTTGGGGGATTTTTCTACTTTAGCCTTTTTCTCATTATAGATGGGCTTTATAATGATAATCATTTTTGTCATTATCATCATTATTATCATTATCGCCGTAATCGCCCTTAATATAGTAATTGTAATAATCATTATCTTAATTATTAATGTCCTTTTCATCATTATAATAATTTTTATAATGATAATAACAATAATGATAATTCTGAAAATAATAACAACCATAATAAGCCGTGTTATAACTACCTTTATCATTATTTGTGTTATCATTGTCGTTGTTATTATTAGGAAAATCATTAGAATAGTGTTGATTATTGCTATTATTGCAATTATAATTATCATCATTATAATTATCATTGTATAATTATTGTCCTAATTACTCTCATAATTATCATTATTATCGTCATTATTGTCATTATTCATGGGGTTATCATCTAAATCATCATAATTAGTAGAATTATTGGTAAGATCATCATAATCATCATTTAAATTCAAAAATGAGTGGTTTTCGACACATCTCTCGAAAGGCTTTATTTCGGTCGATTTTGCCAGTTTTTCGACTTCTGGGATTTTTCTACTTTTAAGCCTTTTTCTCATTATAGATGGTCTTTATAAAGATTATTATCATTATTGTCATTATCATCATCATTATTATCATTATTGTCATTATCGCCCTAATCACTCTTAATATAGTCATTATAATAATCATTATAATTATTCTGATAATGATAATGACAATAATGATAATTCTGAGAATAATAACAACAATAATACGGATTATAATAACAATAATAGCTGTGTTATACTTACTTTTATTATTATTCATGTTATCATTGTCGTTATTATTATTAGGAAAATCATTAGAATAGTGTTGATTATTGCTCTTATTGCAATTATTAGGCAGATGATCATTATAATTATCATTGCATTATTAGTCATAATTATTGTCCTCATTACTCTTATAATTATCATTATTATCGTCATTATTGTTATTATTGATGGAGTTATCATCAAAATCATCATAATTAGCAGAATTATTGCTAAGATCATCATGATCATACTTTAAACTCGAAAAAGGGGGGTTTTCGACGCATCTCTCCAAAGGCTGTATTTGGCTAGATTTCGCCTGTTTTTCGACTTTTGGGATTTTTCTACTTTTAGCCTTTTTCTCATTATAGATGGGCTTTATATTGATAATCATCATCATTATTGTCATTAACATCATCATTATTATCATTACTGTCATTATCGCCCTAATTACCCCTAATATAGTAATTATAATAATCATTATCTTAATTATTAATGTCATTTTCATCACTATAATGATTCTAATAATGATAATGGCACTAATGATAATTCTAGAAACAATAACAACAATAATAAGGATTATAATAACAATAAAAGCCGTGTTATAATTACTTTAATTATTATTTATGTTATCATTGTCGTTATTATTATTAGGAAAATCATTAGAATAGTGTTCTTTTTTTCTATTATTGCAATTATTCCGCAAATTATCATTATAATTATCAATGTTTATTTATTGTCCTAATTACTCTCATAATTATCATTATTATCGTCATTATTGTCATTATTGATGGGGTTATCATCAAAATCATCATAATTAGCAGAATTATTGCTAAGATCATCATAATCATCCTTTAAACTCGAAAAAGGGGGTTTTCGACTGATCTCTCCAAATGCAGTATTTGTCTAGTTTTCGCTTGTTTTTCGATTTTGGGGATTTTTCTACTTTTAGCCTTTTTCTCATTATAGATGGGATTTATAATGATAATTATCATTATTGTCATTATCATCATCATTATTATCATTACTGTCATTATCGCCCTAAGCACCCTTAATATAGTCATTATAATAATCTTTATTTTTAATTATTAATGCCATTTTCATCATTATAATTATTTTAATAATGATAATGACAAGAAAGATCATTCTGAAAATAATAAGAACAATGATTAGACTTATAATAATAATAATAGTCGTGTTACAATTACTTTTATTATTATTTTTGTTATCATTGTCGTTATTATTTTTAGGAAAATCATTAGAATAGTGTTGATTATTGCTATTATTGGAATTATTAGGGAAATCATCATTATAATTATCATTGTATAATTATTATCATAATTATTGTCCTAATTACTCTCATAATTATCATTATTATCGTCATTATTTTCATTATTGATAGGGTTATCATCAAAATCATCATAATTAGTAGAATTATTGCTAAGATCATCATGATCATCGTTTAAATTCGAAAAAAGGGGTTTTCGCCTCGTCTCTCCAAAGGCTGTATTTCGCTAGATTTCACCTGTTTTTCGATTTTTTCGGATTTTTCTACTTTTAACCTTTTTCTCATTATAGATGGGCTTTATAATGATAATTATCATTTTTATTGTCATTATCATCATCATTATTATCATTACTGTCATTTTAGCTCTAATCACCCTTAATATAGTCATTATAATAATCATTATCTTAATTATTAATGTCTTTTTCATCATTATAATTATTTTAATAATGATAATGACAATAATGATAATTATGGAAATAATAACAACAATAATAAGGATTATAACAATAATAGCCGTGTTAAAATTTCTTTTATTATTATTTTTGTTATCATTGTCGTTATTATTATTAGGAAAATCATTAGAATAGTGTTAATTATTGGTATTATTGCAATTATTAGGCAAATCATCATTATATAATTATTATCATAATTATTATGCTAATTACTCTCATAATTATCATTATTATCGTCATTATTGTTATTATTGATGGGGTTATCATCAAAATCATCATAATTAGCAGAATTATTGCTAAGATCATCATAATCATCCTTTAAACTCGAAAAAGGGGGGTTTTCGACTCATCTCTCCAAAGGCTGTATTTAGCTAAATTTCGCCTGTTTTTCGACTTTTAGGATTTTTCTACTTTTATCCTTTTTCTCATTATAGATGGGCTTTATAATGATAATTATCATTATTGTCATTATCATCATCATTATTATCATTACTGTCATTATCGCCCTAAGCACCCTTAATATAGTCATCATAATAATCTTTATTTTTAATTATTAATGTCATTTTAATCATTATAATTATTTTAATAATGATAATGACAATAATAATAATTCTGGAAATAATAACAACAATAATAAGGATTATAACAATAATAGCCCTGTTATAATTACTTTAATTATTATTTCTGTTATCATTGTCGTTATTACTATTAGGAAAATCATTAGAGTAGTGTTGATTATTGCTATTATTGCAATTATTAGGCAAATCAATAGCATAATTATTGTCCTAATTACTCTCATGATTATCATTATTATCGTCATTATTGTCATTATTGATTCGGTTATCATCAAAATCATCATAATTAGCAGAATTACTGCAAGATCATCATGATCATACTTTAAACTCGAAAAAGGGGGTTTTGGACTCATCTCTCCAATGGCTGTATTTGGCTAGATTTCGCCGGTTTTTCGACTTCTGGTATTTTTCTACTTTTAGCCTTTTTCTCATTATAGATGGGCTTTGTAATGATAATCATCATCATTATTGTCATTATCATCATCATTATTATCATTACTGTCATTATCACCCTAATCACCCTTAATATAGTAATTATAATAATCATTATCTTAATTATTAATGTCATTTTCATCATTATCATTATGTTAATAATGATAATGACAATAATGATAATTCTGGAAACAATAAACACAATAATAAGGATTATAATAACAATAAAAGCCGTGTTATAATTACTTTATTTATTATTTCTGTTATCATTGTCGTTATCATTATTAGGAAAATCATTAGAATAGTGTTGATTATTGCTATTATTGCAATTATTAGGCAAATCATCATTATAATTATCATTGTATAATTATTGTCCTAATTACTTTCATAATTATCATTATTATCGTCATCATTGTCATTATTGATGGGTTATCATCAAAATCATCATAATTAGCAGAATTATTGCTAAGATCATCATAATCATCCTTTAAACTCGAAAAAGGGGTTTTTCGACTGATCTCTCCAAAGGCTGTATTTGGCTAAATTTCGCCGGTTTTTCGACTTCTGGGATTTTTCTACTTTTAGCCTTTTTCTCATTATAGATGGGCTTTATAATGATCATCATTATTGTCATTATCATTATCATTATTATCATTACTGTCATTATCGCTGTAATCACCCTTATGGGATTTTATTACTTTTGGCCTTTATTTCATTATAAATAGACTGGATAATAATTATTATCATCATCATTATCATTACTGTCATTATTCGTATGATTATTATCATTATAGCCATTATCATCATGATTACCATCCATATTATCATCATTATTGCAGTTATAATGATTATTATGCTAATTATTATAGATTTTTTCATCATCATAACTATTTTTATAATGAGAATAGCAATAATGATACTTTAAGAAATAATAATGACAATAGTAATAATTATAATGACAAGGATAATGATGTTATTATTATTTCCATTGTCATTATCAGTTTGAAAATTATTGAAATAGAGTTGATTACTACTATTATTGCAGTAATTATCAAAATTATCATTACAATTATTTTATCATTATCATTTTGTTATTATCATTGTCATTATCATCATAATTATCATCATTATTGCATATTATGAAGGAATTATCATGAAAATCATCGCAATTACCTGAATTAATGTTAAAATCCTCATAATTACCAATAAAAAGCGAAAAACGGTATTTTTCGACGTTTCTCTCACAAAGCTGTAATACGCTAGATTTTGCCGTTTTTTCGACTTCTGGGATTTTATTACTTTTGGCCTTTATTTCATTATAAATGGACTGGATAATAATTATCATCATTACTATCATTACTTTCATTATTCTTATGATTATTATCATTAAAGTCATTATCATGATTATCATTATTATTATCATCATTATTGCAGTTATAATGATTATTATGCTAATCATTATAGCTATTTTCATCATGATAACTATTTTTATAATGATAATAGCAATAATGATAATTTTAGAAATAATAATGACAATAGTAATAATTATAATGACAATAGTAATAATTATAATGACAATGATAATGATTTTATTATTATTTCTTTTCTCATTATTGCAGTAATTATCAAAATTATCATTATAATATGATTTTATTATTATTATCATTATTGTCATTATCATTGTCATTATCATCGGAATTATCATTATTGCATATAATGAAGGAATTATCATGAAAATCCTCACAATTACCTGAATTAATGTTAAAATCCTCATGATTACCAATAAAAAGTGAAAAAAGTTTTTTTTCGACGTTTCTTTCACAAGGCTGTAATTCGCTAGATTTTGCCGTTTTATCGACTTATGGGGTTTTATTACTTTTGGCCTTTATTTCATTATAAATGGACTGGAAAATAATTATTATCATCATTATTATCATTACTGTCATTATTCTTATGATTATTATCATTATAGTCATTTTCATCATGATTATCATCAATATTATCATCATTATTGCAGTTATAATGATTATAGCTATTTTCATCCTCATAACTATTTTTTTAATGATAATAGCAATAATGATAATTTAAGAAATAATTATGACAAAAGTAATAATTATAATGACAAGGATAATAATATTATTATTTCTATTGTCATTATTAGTCTGAAAGTTATTGGAATAGATTTGATTATTATTATTATTGCAGTAATTATCAAAACTATCATTACAATTATTTTATCATTATTATCATTATTATTGTCATTATCATTGTCATTATCATCATAATTATCATCATTAGTGCATATAATGAAGGAATGACCATAAAAATCGTCACAATTACCTGAATTAATGTTAAAATCCTCTTAATTAGCAATAAAAAGCGAAAAAGTTTTTTTTCGACTTTTCTCTCAAAAGGCTGTAATACGCTTGATTTTGCCGTATTTTCGACTTCTGGGATATTATTACTTTTGGCCTTTATTTCATTTTTAAATGGACTGGATAATGATTATTATCATCATTATTATCATTACTGTCATTATTCTTATGATTATTATCATTATAGTCATGTATAGTATTATCATGGTTATTATCATTTTTGCAGTTATAATGATTATTATGCTAATTATTATAGCTATTTTCTTCATCATAACTATTTTTATAATGATGATAGTAATAATGATAATTTTAGAAATAATAATGACAATAGCAATAATTATATTGACAATGATATTGATGTTATTATTTATATTGTCATTATTATTCTGAAAATTATTGGAATAGAGTTGATTATTGCTATTATTGCAGTAATTATCAAAATTATAATTATAATTATGATTCTATCATTATTATCATTATTATTGTCATTATCATTGTCATTTTCATCATAATTATCATCATTGCATATAATGAAGGAATTATCATGAGAATCATCACAATTACCTGAATTAATATTAAAATCCTCATAATTACAAATAAAAAGCGAAAAGGTATTTTTTTCGACGTTTCTCTCAAAAGGCTGTAATACGCTAGATTTTGCCGTTTTTCGACTTATGGGATTTTATTACTTTTGGACTTTATTTCATTATAAATGGACTGGAAAATAATTATCATCATTATTATCATTACTGTCATTATTCTTATGATTATTATCATTATAGTCATTATCATCATGATTATCGTTATTATTATCATTATTATTGCAGTTATAATGATTATTATGCTAATCATTATAGCTATTTTCATGATCATAACTATTTTTATAACGATAATAGCAATGCAACCAGGCGCTAGCCGGCGTCTAGTACTCTCTCATATGTATATACATATTAGTACCGTGGAACTTCCAGCTGTGAAGAGGAGACATGCAATAAACTTCATGACCAGTGTTAATAGAAAAACAAGCATTTTCCATCTTCTTTAATCCAACTAAACTGGCATCTCCTTTGAATAAAAACAGTTCTTCCAACATCAAAATCATACGTTTCGAGTGTTCAACACTCATCTTCAGTGATGACAAGAAAGGATATAAGGAACATTATCCTTCAGTTTACAAAAACATATTTACAAAACAGTTGAGATAAATCATATCACTAATAGTATTAACAAGACATGAAAAGGGGGATACGAATTACTAGTATCAAGACTTTACATTACATATCGAGATAAGAAAATGTAAGGGTTTATGAAAAGTTATTATATAGATTAATACAACAGGTTGAACAGTTCATGTTTGTCCTTGAAATCAATTAACAATATTAAACATGTCAAGAGAACTATGCTCTAAATGAATTGGAAAAGTAATTTAGTATTGAAATTTTTCTAGGCTATAAAAGCCATCATGTAAATATGACAAAACATGCCATTCAAGATGACGTAAATACCATTAATTTTGATACAATACATTACTGAATTGCAATAGATTATTATGACTGAAACACATTCTAGGGAAATATTGGTATTCAGGGAAATTACTAGGTTATAAGGTTTAGACATTGAGTAAACTATGACAAAAAATGCAAGTCAAGAAATTCATAAAATCATTCAAATCAAAATAACACATTATTGAATACAATACATCATTACAATTGAAACATATTATAATGAAACTTTTGTAATGACGTGACATTTAATGGAGAAAACGAAATTACGATCAAAGCCCCTGGCGTCATCAAGGCAAAACCGGCAAGATCAAACTCGGCAAATACTATATATAAACCTTGAATATGGGAATTTTACACACTTATCTCGAAACTAGGGATGTTAATTAATACATTGGTAACAATAATACAGAATACTAACCATAATTATTACTAAAACACTACTGAGAGAGCTGGTCAGTAACGATCCATGTCTAAAATCAATGAAGGAAGAAAGGCCTCTGAGCGGGCAAATGACAAGAGCGCTCCAGCCTGCACAAAATGTCCGAAAAGGAAAACTTGAGTGAACAATTCTAGGGGGACTATTTTAAAATTTCAATATCAGTGGAGGAGAGGTATTCATTCATGTTTGGTTTTAATGTCCAAATCCAAAGGCTTTCCAAAATGTTGAGGTCTAAAATCACATTGGGACGAGTCAAGAATTTCAAAATTGTTATAAGAGAAAGGAGTGATACCTGATTGAAGACTTAGTAGGGCTTGAGAGCTTTAAATTCTTATTTCTGTATGAGAAACCTGTATGGTCTTCCATGCGCATAAACAAATTACGGGTTGTTTTACCCACATAGATAGCATTACAGTTATCACACGAGAACTTATATACATTGGAAGAGCATAGAGGAGTGGGTATTCTGTCTTTGAATTTGAAAAAATTACCAATATTTGTGGAGTTTGTGTATACAATTTTCAGTTTTACAGTTCTGTAATTATTATGGACAATCCTACATAAATTTCTCCCAAGACTATGACTTAATGAACCCAGATATGGCAATTTCATGTATATTATATCCTTTGAGACAGATAGGGGGGTAGACTGTGGTGAGACTAGTTTATTAACAGTTTTCCTGATTATATTAAAAATGAAATTTAGAGGGAAACTATTTAATTTAAGGATGCTGATGATAAATTCAACCTCTTGGTGGAAAATGTGATAATTCTTGGATATCTTAAAGGCCCTATATATTAAAATTGAAACTAAGTTGCTTTTATATTTAATGGGAATGTAAGAACTAAATTCTGTAGTGAGGCCAGTTGGTTTCCTGTACACTGATGTAGTAAAATAATTATTGTCACGAAAAATGTTAATATCCAAAAAGGGTAGACTGCCATTAGATTCCACTTCATGAGTAAATTTTATATTAGGGTGTTTATCATTTAGATAATTTAAAAACAATTTAATATGATCACTGGACCTCAATAGTAACAAGGTATCATCTACATAGCGAAAATATTTGCAAGGTTTTAAGGAGGTGGGGCAATCTTGTAGCCAAAATTTCTCATGATAATAAAGACAATGATAACAGAAATAATAATAAAAGTAATTATATAGAAGTAATCATAATACGGCTATTATTGTTATTATAATCCTTATTGTTGTTGTTATTATTTCCAGAATTATCATTATTGCCATTATCATTATTAAAATAATTATAATGATGAAAATGACATTAATAATTAAGGTAATGATTATTATAATGACTAACCTAACCTAACCTAATCTAACCTAACCTAACCTAACCAAACCTAAACCTAACCTAACCTAAACCTAACCTAACCTATCCCTAACCTAACCTAACCTAAACTAACATAACCTAACCTAAACATAACCTAACCTGACCTAACCTGAACCTAACCTAACCTAAACTTAACCTAACCTAAACCTACCCTAACCTAACCTAACCTAACCTAACCTAAAGCTAACCTAACCTAACCTAACCTAAACCTAACCTAAACCTAACCTAACCTAACCTAACCTAACCTAACCTAAACCTAACCTAACCTAAACTAAACCTAACCTAAACCTAACCTAACTTAACCTAACCAAATTCCAGCAAATGTAACCTAACCTCCATTAAACTGATTTAATATAAACCTTATGTAAGAAAACGAAATTTGGACTCTTATCATCAAAGTTGAGCCTAACCTAACCTAACCTAACCAAAGTCCAGCTAATGTAACCTAACCTCCATTAAACTGATTTAATATAAACCCTATGAAAGAAAACGAAATTTGGACTCTCCTCATCAAAGCTGAGCCTAATCTAACCTAACCTAACCTAATCAAATTCAAGCTAATGTAACCTAACCTCCATTAAACTGATTTCATATAAACCTTATGTAAGAAACCGAAATTTGGGGTCTTTTCACAAAAGCTGAGCCTAACCTAACCTAACCTAACCTAACCTAACCTAACCTAACCTAACCTAACCTAACCAAATTCCAGCTAATGTAACCTAACCTCCATTAAACTAATTTGATATAAACCTTATGTAAGAAAACGAAATTTGGACTCTCCTCATCAAAGATGAGCCTAACCTAACCTAACCAAATTCCAGCTAATGTAACCTAACCTCCATTAAACTGATTTAATAGAAACCTTATGTAAGAAAACGAAAATTGTACTTTCCTCGTCAAAGTTGAGCCTAACCTAATATAACCTAACCAAATTCCAGCTAATGTAACCTAACCTCCATTAAACTGATTTAATATAAACCTTAAGTAAGAAAATGAAATTTGGACTCTCCTCATCAAAGCTGAGCCTAACCTAACATAACCTAGCCTAACCTAACCTAACCAAATTCCAGCTAATGTAACCTAACCTCCATTAAACTGATTTCATATAAACCTTATGAAAGAAAACGAAATTTGGAGTCTCCTCATCAAAGCTGAGCCTAACCTAACCTAACCTAAACAAACCTAATAAAATTTCAAATAATGTAACCTAACCTCCATTAAACTGATTTCATATAAACCTTATGTAAGAAAACGAAATTTGGACTCTCCTCATCAAAGCTGAGCCTAGCCTAAGCTAACCTAACCTAACCTAACCAAATTCCAGCTAATGTAACCTAACCTCCATTAAACTGATTTAATATAAACTTTATGTAAGAAAACGAAATTTGGACTCTCCTCATCAAAGCTGAGCCTAACCTAACCTAACCTAACCTAACCAAATTCCAGCTAATGTAACCTAATCTTCATTAAACTGATTTAAGATAAACCTTATGTAAGAAAACGAAATTTGGATTCTCCTCATCAAAGCTGAGCCTAATCTAACCTAACCTAACCTAACCAAATTCCATCTAATGTAACCTAACCTCCATTAAACTGATTTAATATAAACCTAATGTAAGAAAAGGAAATTTGGACTATCCTCATCAAAGCTGAGTCTAACCTAACCTAACCTAACCTAACCCAAACCTAACCTTACCTAAACCTAAACTAACCTAACCTAACCTAAACCTAACCTAACCTAACCTAAACCTAACCTAACCTAACCTAAACCTAACCTAACCTAAACCTAACCTAACCTAACCTAACCTAAACCTAACCTAACCTAAACCTAACCTAACCTAAACCTAACCTAACCTAACCTAACCTAACTAAATTCCAGCTAATGTAACCTAACCTCCATGAAACTGATTTAATATAAAACTTATGTAAGAAAACGAAATTTGGACTCTCCTCATCAAAGCTGAGCCTAACCTAACCTAACCAAATTCCAGCTAATGTAACCTAACCTCTAGTAAACTGATTTAATATAAACCTTATGTAAGAACACGAAATTTCGACTCTCCTCATCAAAGCTCAGCCTAACCTAACCTAACCTAAACTAACGTAAACTAACCTAACCAAATTCCAGCTAATGTAACCTAACCTCTAATAAACTGATTTCATATAAACCTTATGTAAAAAAACGAAATTTGGGCTCTCCTCATCAAAGCTGAGCCTAACCTAACCTAATCTAACCTAACCAAATACCAGCTAATGTAACCTAACCTCAATTAAACTGATTTAATATAAAGCTTATGTAAAAAAACGAAATTTGGACTCTCCTCATCAAAGCTGAGCCTAACCTAACCTAACCTAACCAAATCCTAGCTAATGTAACCTAACCTCCATTAAATTGATTTAATATAAACCTTATGTAAGAAAACGAAGTTTGGACTCTCCTCATCATAGGTGAGCCTAACCTAACCTAACCTAACCAAATTCCAGCTAATATAACCTAACCTCCATTAAACTGATTTAATATAAACCTTATGTAAGAAAACGAAATTTGGACTCTCCTCATCAAACCTGAGCCTAGCCTAACCTAACCTAACCCAACCTAACCAAATTCCAGCTAATGTAACCTAATCTCCATTAAACTTATTTAATATAAACCTTATGTAAGAAAACGAAATTTGGAGAGTCTTCATCAAAACTGAGCCTAACCTAACCTAACCTAACCTAACAAAATTCCAGCTAATATAACCTAACCTCTATTAAACTGATTTAATATAAACTTGATGTAAGAAAAAGAAATTTGGACTCTACTCAACAAAGCTGAGCCTAACCTAACCAAACCTAACCTAAACTAACCTAACCTAACGAAACCTAACCTAACCTAACCTAAACCTAACCTAACCTAATCTAAACCTAAACTAACCTAAACTAACCTAACCCTAACCTAACCTAACCTAACCTAAACCTAACCTAACCTTACCTATACCTATACCTAACCTAACCTAACCTAAACCTAACCTAACCTAACCTAACCTAAACCTAACCTAACCTAACCTAAACCTAACCTAACTTAACCCAACCAAATGCCAGCTAATGAAACCTAACCTCCATTAAACTGATTTAATATAAACCGTATGTAAGAAAACGAAATTTGGACTCTCCTCATCAAAGCTGAGCCTAACCTAACCTAACCTAACCTAACCAAATTCCAGCTAATGTAACCTAACCTCCATTAAACTGATTTAATATGACCCTTATGTAAGAAAACGAAATTTGGACTCTAATAATCAAAGCTGAGAATAACCTAACCTAACCTAACCTAACCAAATTCCAGCTTATGTAACTTAACCTCCATTAAACTGATTTAATATAAACCTTATGTAAGAAAACGAAATTTGGACTCTTTTCATCAAAGCTGAGTCTAACCTAACCTAACCTAACCTAACCTAAACCTAACCTAAACCTAAACTAACCTAACCTAAACCTAACCTAACCTAAACCTAACCTAACCTAACCTAAACCTAACCTAACCTAAACCTAACCTAACCTAACCTAAACCTAACCTAACCTAAACCTAACCTAACCTAAACCTAACCTAACCTAAACCTAACCTAACCTAACCTTAACCTAACCTAACCTTACCCAAACCTAACCTAAACTAACCTAAACCTAACCTAACCTAACCTAACCTAACCTAACCTAACCTAAACTTAACCTAACCTAAACTAAACTAAACCTAATCTTACTAAACTAAACCTAAACTAACTTAACCTAACCTAAATTAACCTAAACTAACTTAACCTAACCTAACCTGCCCTAAACCTAACCTAACCTAAACCTAACCTAACCTACCCTAACCTAACCTAACCTAAACCTAACCTAACCTAACCTAACCTAACTTAACCAAATTCCAGCTAATGTAACCTAACCTCCATTAAACTGATTTAATATAAACCGTATGTAAGAAAACGAAATTTGGACTCTCATCATCAAAGCTGAGCCTAACCTAACCTAACCTAACCAAATTCATGCTAATGTAACCTAACCTCCATTAAACTTATTTCATATAAACTTTATGTAAGAAAAGGAAATGTGGACTCTCCTCATCAAAGCTGAGCCTAACCTAACATAGCCTAACCTAACCAAATTCTGGCTAATGTAACCTAACCTCCATTACACTGACTTAATATAAACTTTATGTAAGAAAACGAAATTTCGACTCTCCTCATCAAAGCTGAGCCTAACCTGACCTAACCTAAACTAACCAAATTCCAGCTAATGTAACTAAACCTCCATTAAACTAGTTTAATATAAACCTTATGTAATAAAACGAAATTTGGACTCTTCTCATCAAAGCTGAGCCTAACCTAACCTAACCTAACCTAACCTAACCAAATTCCAGCTAATGTAACCTAACCTCCATTAAACTGATTTAATATAAACCTTATGTAAGAAAACGAAATTTGGACTCTCCTTGTGAAAGTTGAAACTAGCCTAACCTAACCTAACCTAACCTAACCAAAATCCAGCAAATGTAACCTAATCTCCATTAAACTGATTTAATATAAACCTAAAGTAAGAAAACGAAATTTGGACTTTCGTCATCAAAGCTGAGCCTAACCTAACTTAACCTAACCAAATTCCAGGAATTGTAACCTAACCTCCATTAAACTGATTTAATATAAACCTTATGTAAGAAAACGAAATTTGGACTCTCCTCATCAAAGCTGAGCCTAACCTAACCAAATTCCAGCTTATGTAACCTAACCTCCATTAAACTGATTTAATATAAATTTTATGTAAGAAAACGAAATTTAGACTCTCCTCATCAAAGCTGAGCCTAAACTAACCTAACCTAACCAAAGCAAATTCCAGCTAATGTAACCTAACCTCCATTAAACTGATTTAATATAAATCTTACGTACGAAAACGAAATTTGGACTCTCCACATCAAAGCTGAGCCTAAAGTAACCTAACATAACCTAACCTAATGTAACCAAATTCCAACTAATGTAACCTAACCTCCATTAAACTGATTTAATATAAACCTTATGTAAGAAAACGAAATTTGGACTCTCCTCATCAACGCTGAGCTGAACCTAACCTAACCTAACCTAACCAAATTCCAGTTAATGTAACCTAACCTCCATTAAACTGATTTAACATAAACCTTATGTAAGAAAATGAAATTTGGACTCTCCTCATCAAAGCTGAGCCTAACCTAACCTAACCTAACTAAATTCCAGCTAATGTAACCTAACCTCCATTAAACTGATTTAATATAAACTTTATGTAAGAAAACGAAATTTGGACTCTCCTCATCAAAGCTGAGCCTAAACTAACCTAACCAAATTCCAGCTAATGTAACCTAACCTCCATTAAACTGATTTAATATAAACCTTATGTAAGAAAACGAAATTTGGACTCTCCTCATCAAAGCTGAGCCTAACCTAACCTAACCTAACCAAATTCCAGCTAATGTAACCTAACCTCCATTAAACTGATTTAATATAAACTTTATGTAAGAAAACGAAATTTGGACTCTCCTCATCAAAGCTGAGCCTAACCTAACCTAACCTAACCAAATTCCAGCTAATGTAACCTAACCTCCATTAAACTGATTTAATATAAACCTTATGTAAGAAAACGAAATTTGGACTCTCCTCATGAAAGCTGTGCCTAGCCTAGCCTAACCTAACCTAACTTAACGTAACCAAATTCCAGCTAATGTAACCTAACCTCCATTAAACTGATTTAATATAAACCTTATGTAAGAAAACGAAATTTGGACTCTCCTCATCAAATTTGATCCAAACCTTACCTAACCTAACCTAACCAAATTCCAGCTAATGTAACCTAACCTCCATTAATTTGATTTAATATAAACCTTTTGTAAGAAAACGAAATTTACTCTCCTCATCAAAGCTGAGCCTAACCTAACCTAACCTAACCTAACAAAATTCCAGCTAATGTAACCTAATCTCCATTAAACTGATTTAATATAAACCTTATGTAAGAAAACGAAATTTGGACTTTCCTCATCAAAACTGAGGCTAACCTAACTTAACCTAACCTAACAAAATTCCAGCTAATATAACCTAACCTCCATTAAACTGATTTAATTTAAACTTTGTGTAAGAAAACGAAATTTGGACTCTCTCAATCAAAGCTGAGCCTAACCTAACCTAACCTACCTAACCTAACCTAAACCTAACCCAACCTAACCTAAACTAACCTAACCTAAACCTAACCTAACCTAACCCTAACCTAACCAAACCTAACCAAACATAACATAACCAAATCTAACCAAACCTAACCAAACCTAACCTAAACGTAACCTAACCTAACCTAAACTTTACCTAACCTAACCTAAACCTAACCTAACCTAACCTAAACCTAACCTAACCTAAACCTAACCTAACCTAAACCTAACCTAACCTAACCTAAACCTATCCTAACCTAACCTAACATAACTTAAACCTAACCTAACCTAAATCTAACCTAACCTAACCTAAACCTAACCTAACCTAAACCTAACCTAACCTAACCTAAACCTAACATAACCTAACCTAACCTAACCTAAACCTAACCTAAGCTAACCTAACACAAACATAACCTAACCTAACCTAAACTTAACCTAACCTAACTTAACCTAACTTAAACTTAACCTAACCTAACCTAACCTTACCTAACCTAACCTAAACCTATCCTAAACCTAACCTAACCTAAACTAACCTAACCTAACCTAACCTAAACTTAACCTAACCTAACCTAACCTAAACCTAAACTAACCTAACCTAAACCTGACCTAACCTAACCTAAACCTAACTTAACCTAAGCAACCTAAACCTAACCAAACCTAACCTAACCTAACCTAAACCTAACCTAGCCCTAACCTAACATAACCTAACTGAACCTAACCTAAACCTAACCTAACCTAACCAAATTCCAGCTAATATAACCTAACCTCCATTACACTGATTTAATATAAACCTTGTGTAAGAAAACGAAATTTGGACTCTCCTTATCAAAGCCGAGCCTAACCTAACCTAACCTAACCAAATTCCAGCTAATGTAACCTAACCTCCATTAAACTGATTTAATATATACCTTAATTAAGAAAACGAAATTTGGACTCTCCTCATCAAAGCTAAGCCTACCCTAACCTATCCTAACCTAACCAATCCTAACCAAATTCCAGCTAATGTAACCTAACCTCCATTAAACTGATTTAATATAAACCTTATGTAAGAAAACGAAATAGGACTCTCCTCATCAAAGTTGAGCCTCACCTAACCTAACCTAACCAAAGTCCAGCTAATGTAACCTAACATCCATTAAACTGATTTAATATAAACCTTATGTAAGAAAAGGAAATTTGGACTCTCCTCAACAAAGCTGAGCCTAACCTAACCTAACCTAACCTAACCAAATTCCAGGTAATATAACCAAACCTCCATTAATCTGATTTAATATAAACCTTATGTAAGGGAAAAAATAGGCTCTCCTCTTCAAAGCTGAGCCTTACTTAACCTAATCTAAACTAACCTAACCTAACCAAATTCCAACTAATGTAACCTAATCTCCTTTAAACTGATTTAACATAAACCTTATGTAAGAAAACGAAATTGGACTCTCCTCATCAAAGCTGATTCTAACCTAACCTAACCTAACCTAACCTAAACCTAACCTAAACTAAACCTAACCTAACCTAACCTAACCTAAACCTAACCTAACCTAACCTAAACCTAACCTAACCTAAACCTTACCTAACCTAAACCTAACCTAACCTAAACGTAACCTAACCAAACCTAACCTAACCTAAACCTAACCTAACCTAAACCTAATAATCATTATAAACTGCATTAATGATGATAATAATGATGATAATCATAATAATAATGACTATAATGATAATAATCATAAGAATAATGACAGTAATGATAATAAAGATGATAATAATTATTATCCAGTCCATTTATAATGAAATAAAGGCCAAAATAATAAAATCCAATAAGTCGAAAAAAAGGCAAAATCGAGCGTATTACAACCTTTTGAAGGAAGCATCGAAAAAAACCACTTTTCGCTTTTTATTGGTAATCATGAGGATTTTAATATCAATTAAGGTAATTGTGATGATTTTCATGATAATTCCTTCATTATATGCAATAATGATGATAATTATGATGATAATGACAATGATAATGACAATAATAATGATAATAATGATAAAATCATAATTATAATGATAATTTTGATATTTACAGCATTAATAGCAATAATCAACTCTATTCCTATAATTTTCAAAAAAAATAATGACAATAGAAATAATAATAACATCATTATCATTGTCATAATAAGTTATTATTGTCATTATTATTTCTAAAATTATCATTATTGCTATTATCATTATAAATATAGTTATGATGAAAATAGCTATAATAATTATAAACTGCAACAATGATGATAATAATGATGATAATCAGGATAATAATGACTATAATGATAATAATCATAAGAATAATGACAGTAATGATAATAAAGATGATAATAATTAATATCCAGTCCATTTATAATGAAATAAAGGCCATAAGTAATAAAATCCCATAAGACGAAAAAACGGCAAAATCGAGCGTATTACAACCTTTTGAAGGGAACGTAGAAAAAAACGCACTTCTCGCTTTTTATTGGTAATCATGAGGATTTTAATACTAATTCAGGTAATTGTGAGGATTTCTAAAAATATCATTATTGCTATTATCATTATGAAAATAGTTATGATGATGAAAATAGCTATAATAATTAGCATAATAATCTTTATAACTGCAATAATGATGATAATAATTTTGATATTCATGATAATAATGACTATAATGATAATAATCATAAGAATAATGCCAGTAACGATAAGAAAGATGATAATAATTATCATCCAGTCCATTTATAATGAAATAAAGACCAAAAGTAATAAAATCCCAAAAGAAGAAAAACGGCAAAATCTGGCGCATTACAACCATTTGAGAGAAACATCGAAAAAGCCCACTTTTCGCTTTTTACTGGTAATCATGAGGATTTTAACATTAATTCAGGTAATTGTGATGATTTTCATGATAATTCCTTCATTATATGCAATAATGATGATAATTATGATGATAATGACAATGATAATGACAGTAATAATGACAATAATGATAAAATCATAATTATAATGATAAATTTGATATTTAAAGCATTAATAGCAATAATCAACTCTATTCCAATAATTTTCAGACTAATAATGACAATAAAAATAATAATAACATAATTATCATTGTCATTATAATTATTACTATTGTCATTATTATTTCTAAAATTATCATTATTGCTATTATCATTATGAAAATAGTTATGATGATGAAAATAGCTATAATAATTAGCATAATAATCATTATAACTGCAATAATGATGATAATAATGATCATAATCATGATGGCAATGACTATAATGAAAATGATCATAAGAATAATGACAATAATGATAATAATGATGATAATAATTATTATCCAGTCCATTTATAATGAAATAAAGGCCAAAAGTAATAAAATCCCATAAGTCGAAAAAACGGCAAAATCTAGCGTATTACAGCCTTTTGAGAGAAACGTCGAAAAAAAAACTTTCACTTTTTATTTGTAATTATGTGGTAATTATGTTTAATATTAATTCAGGTAATTGTGATGATTTTCATGATAATTCACTCATTATATGCAATAATGATGATAATTATGATGATAATGATAATGATAATGACAATAATGATGATAATAATGATAAAATCATAAACATAATGATAATTTTGATATTTAGTGCAATAATAGCAATAATCAACACTATTACAATAATTTTCAAACTAATGACAATAGAAATAATATTAACATAATTATCATTGTCATTACAATTATTACTATTGTCATTATCATTTCTAAAATTATCATTATTACTTTTATCATTATAAAGATAGTTATGATGGTGAAAATAGCTATAATAATTAGCATAATAATCATTATAACTGCAATAATGATGATAATAATGAGGATAATCATGATGATAATGACTATAATAATAATAATGATAATGATAATGACAGTAATGATAATAATGATGATAACAATTATTATCCAGTCCATTTATAATGAAATCAAGGCCAAAAGTAATAAAATCCCTAAAGTCGAAAAAACGTCAAAATCTAGCGTATTACAGCCTATTGAGAGAATGGTCAAAAAACCCTTTTCGCTTTTTATTGGTAATTATGAGGATTTTAACATTAATACAGGTAATTGTGATGATTTTCATGATAATTCCTTCCTTATATGCAATAATGATGATAATTATGATGATAATGGCAATGATAATGACAATAATAATGATAATAATGATAAAATCATAATTATAATGATAATTTTGATAATTACTGCAATAATAGCAATAATAATACCAATAGAAATAATAATAACATAATTATCATTGTCATTACAATTATTACTATTGTCATTATCATTTCTAAAATTATCATTATTGCTTTTATCATTATAAAAATAGTGATGATGGTGAAAATAGCTATAATAATTAGCATAATAATCATTATAACTGCAATAATGATGATAATAATGAGGATAATCATGATGATAATGACTATAATGATAATAATGATAATAATGACAGTAATGATAATAATGATGATAACAATTATTATCCAGTCCATTTATAATGAAATCAAGGCCAAAAGTAATAAAATCCCTAAAGTCGAAAAAACGTCAAAATCTAGCGTATTACAGCCTATTGAGAGAATCGTCAAAAAAAACCTTTTCGCTTTTTATTGGTAATTATGAGGATTTTAACATTAATACAGGTAATTGTGATGATTTTCATGATAATTCCTTCCTTATATGCAATAATGATAATTATGATGATAATGGCAATGATAATGACAATAATAATGATAATAATGATAAAATCATAATTATAATGATAATTTTGATAATTACTGCAATAATAGCAATAATCAAGTCTATTATAATAATTTTCAGACTAATAATGACAATAGAAATAATAATAACATCATTATCATTGTTATTATAATTATTACTATTGTCATTATTATTTCTAAAATTATCATTATTGCTATTATCATTATAAAGATAGTTATGATGATGAAAATAGCTATGATAATTAGCATAATAATCATTATAACTGCAATATTGATGATAATAATGATGATAATCATGATGATAATGACTATAATGACAATAATCATAAGAATAATGACAGTAATGATAATAATAGCAATAATCAACTCTATTCCAATAATTTTCAGACTAATAATGACAATAGAAATTATCATTATTGCTATTATCATTATAAAAATAGTTATGATGATGAAAATAGCTATAATAATTTGCATAATCATTATAACTCGAATAACTATGATAATAATGATGATAATCATGATGATAATGACTATAATGATAATACTCATAAGAATAATGACAGTAACGATAATAATGATGATAATAATTATTATCCAGTCCATTTATAATGAAATCAAGGCTAAAAGTAATAAAATCCCCAAAGTCGAAAAAACGACATAATCTAGCGTATTACACCCTATTGAGAGAAACGTCGAAAAAAACACTTTTCGGTTTTTATCAGTAATTATGAGGATTTTAACATTAATTCAGGTAATTGTGATGATTTTCATGATAATTCCTTCATTATATGCAATAATGATGATAATTATGATGATAATGACAATAATAATAAAATCAGAATTATAATGATAATTTTGATAATTACTCCAATAATATCAATAATCAACTCTATTCCAATAATTTTCAGACTAATAATGACAATAAAAATAATAATAACATCATTATCAGTGGCATTATAATTATTACTATTGTCATTATTATTTCTAAAATTATCATTATTGCTATTATCATTAAATGATGAAAATAGCAATAATAATTAGCATAATAATTATTATATCTGCAATAATGAGGATAATCATGATGATAATAATGATAATAATCGTAAGAATAATGACAGTAATGATAATAGTGATGATAATGATTATTATCCAGTCCATTCATAATGAAATAAAAGAAAAAGTAATAAAATCCCATAAGTCGAAAAAACGGCAAAATCTAGCGTATTACAGACATTTGAGAGAAACGTCGAAAAAAACCATTTTCGCTTTTTATTGGTAATAATGAGGATTTTAACAATAATCCAGGTAATTGTGATGATTTTCATAATTCCTTCATTATATACAATATTGATGATAATTATAATGATAATGAAAATGATAATGAGAATAATTATGATAATGAAAATGATAATGAGAATAATAATGATAATAATGATAAAATCAAAATTAAAATGATAATTTTGATAATTAC
>NC_091552.1:26811679-26832431 GCF_042767895.1 Penaeus vannamei
TAGGTTAATTAGGGGAATTTGGTTAGGTTAGGTTAGGTTTAGGTTAGGTTAAGTTAGGTTATGTTAGGTTAGGGCTAGGTTAGGTTTAGGTTAGGTTAGGTTAGGTTTGGTTAGGTTTAGGTTGCTTAGGTTAAGTTAGGTTTAGGTTAGGTTAGGTCAGGTTTAGGTTAGGTTAGTTTAGGTTTAGGTTAGGTTAGGTTAAGGTTAGGTTAGGTTAGGTTAGGTTAGTTTAGGTTAGGTTAGGTTTAGGATAGGTTTAGGTTAGGTTAGGTAAGGTTAGGTTAGGTTAGGTTAAGTTTAAGTTAGGTTAAGTTAGGTTAGGTTACGTTTAGGTTAGGTTAGGTTATGTTTGTGTTAGGTTAGCTTAGGTTAGGTTTAGGTTAGGTTAGGTTATGTTATGTTATGTTTAGGTTAGGTTAGGTTAGGTTTAGGTTAGGTTAGGTTTAGGTTAGGTTAGGTTAGATTTAGGTTAGGTTAGGTTTAAGTTATGTTAGGTTAGGTTAGGATAGGTTTAGGTTAGGTTAGGTTAGGTTTAGGTTAGGTTAGGTTTAGGTTAGGTTAGGTTAGGTTTAGGTTAGGTTAGGTTAGGTTTAGGTTAGGTTAGGTAAAGTTTAGGTTAGGTTAGGTTACGTTTAGGTTAGGTTTGGTTAGGTTAGGTTAGTTTAGGTTATGTTTGGTTAGGTTTGGTTAGGTCTGGTTAGGTTAGGGTTAGGTTAGGTTAGGTTAGGTTAGGTTTAGGTTACGTTAGGTTACGTTAGGTTGGGTTAGGTTTAGGTTAGGTTAGGTAGTTTGGTTAGGTTAGGTTAGGCTCAGCTTTGATGGGGAGAGTCCAAATTTCGTTTTCTTACATAAAGTTTATATTAAATCAGTTTAATGGAGGTTAGGTTATATTAGCTGGAATTTTGTTAGGTTAGGTTAAGTTAGGTTAGCCTCAGTTTTGATGAGGAAAGTCCAAATTTCGTTTTCTTACATAAGGTTTATATTAAATCAGTTTAATGGAGATTAGGTTACATTAGCTGGAATTTTGTTAGGTTAGGTTAGGTTAGGTTAGGCTCAGCTTTGATGAGGAGAGTCTAAATTTCGTTTTCTTACAAAAGGTTTGTATTAAATCAGTTTATTGGTGGTTAGGTTACATTAGCTGGAATTTGGTTAGGTTAGGTTAGGTAAGGTTTGCTCAAATTTGACGAGGAGAGTCCAAATTTGGTTTTTTACATAAGGTTTATATTAAATCAGCTTAATGGAGGTTAGGTTACAATAGCTGTAATTTGGTTACGTTAAGTTAGGTTAGGTTAGGCTAGGCTAGGCACAGCTTTCATGAGGAGAGTCCAAATTTCGTTTTCCTACATAGGGTTTATATTAAATCAGTTTAATGGAGGTTAGGTTACATTAGCTGGAATTTGATTAGGTTAGGTTAGGTTAGGTTAGGTTAGGCTCATCTTTCATGAGGAGAGTCCAAATTTCGTTTTCTTACATAAGGTTTTTATTAAATTAGTTTCATGGGGGTTAGGTTACATTAGCTGGAATTTGGTTAGTTTAGGTTAGGTTAGGCTCAGCTTTGATGAGGAGCGTCTAAATTTCGTTTTCTTACATAAGGTTTATATTAAATCAGTTTAATGGAGGTTAGGTTACATTAGCGGGAATTTGGTTAGGTTAGTTTAGGCTCAGCTTTGATGAGGAGAGTCCAAATTTCGTTTTCTTACATAAAGTTTATATTAAATCAGTTTAATGGAGGTTAGGTTACATTAGCTGGAATTTAGTTAGGTTAGGTTAGGCTCAGCTTTGATGAGGAGAGTCCAAATTTCGTTTTCTTACATAAGGTTTATCTTAAATCAGTTTAATGGAGGTTAGGTTACATTAACTGGAATTTGGTTAGGTTAGGTTAGGTTAGGTTCAGCTCATCGTTGATGAGGAGAGTCCAAATTTCGTTTTCTTATATAAAGTTTATATCAAATCAGTTTAATGGAGGTTAGGTTACATTAGTATGAATTTGGTTACATTAGGTTAGGTTATGTTAGGTTACTTCAGGCTCAGCTTTGATGTGGAGAGTCCAAATTTCGTTTTCGTACGTAAGATTTATATTAAATCAGTTTAATGGAGGTTAGGTTACATTAGCTGGAATTTGGTTTGGTTAGGTTAGGTTAGTTTAGGCTCAGCTTTGATGAGGAGAGTCCAAATTTCGTTTTCTTACATAAAGTTTATATTAAAAAAGTTTAATGGAGGTTAGGTTACATAAGCTGGAATTTGGTTAGGTTAGGCTCAGCTTTGATGAGGAGAGTCCAAATTTCGTTTTCTTACATAAGGTTTATATTAAATCAGTTTAATGGAGGTTAGGTTACAATTCCTGGAATTTGGTTAGGTTAAGTTAGGTTAGGCTCAGCTTTGATAACGAAAGTCCAAATTTCGTTTTCTTACATTAGGTTTATATTAAATCAGTTTAATGGAGATTAGGTTACATTTGCTGGATTTTGGTTAGGTTAGGCTCGGCTCAGCTTTCACAAGGAGACCCCAAATTGCGTTTTCTTACATAAAGTTTATATTAAATCAATTTAATGCAGGTTAGGTTACATTAGCTGGAATTTGGTTAGGTTAGGTTAGTTTAGGATAGGCTCAGCTTTGATGAGGAGAGTCCAAATTTCGTTTTCTTACATAAGTTTTATATTAAATCAGTTTAATGGAGGTTAAGTTACATTAGTTGGAATTTGGTTAGGTTAGGTTAGGTTAGGTTAGGCTCAGCTTTGATGAGGAGAGTCCAAATTTCGTTTTCGTACAAAAGGTTTATATTAAATCAGTTTAATGGAGGTTAGGTTACATTAGCTGGAATTTGGTTAGGTTAGGTTAGGTTTGGTTAGGTTAGGCTCAGCTTTGATGAGAAGAGTCCAAATTTCGTTTTCTTACATAAGGTTTATATTAAACTAGTTTAATGGATGTTTAGTTACATTAGCTGGAATTTGGTTAGTTTAGATTAGGTCAGGTTAGGCTCAGCTTTGATGAGGAAAGTCCAAATTTCGTTTTCTTACATAAAGTTTATATTAGATCAGTGTAATGGAGGTTAGGTTACATTAGCTGGAATTTGGTTAGGTTAGGCTATGTTAGGTTATGCTCAGCTTTGATGAGGAGAGTCCACATTTCCTTTTCTTACATAAGGTTTATATGAAATCAGTTTAATGGAGGTTAGGTTACATTAGCATGAATTTGGTTAGGTTAGGTTAGGTTAGGCTCAGCTTTGATGATGAGAGTCCAAATTTCGTTTTCTTACATACGGTTTATATTAAATCAGTTTAATGGAGGTTAGGTTACATTAGCTGGAATTTGGTTAAGTTAGGTTAGGTTAGGTTACGTTAGGTTTAGGTTAGGTTAGGTTAGGGTAAGTTTAGGTTAGGTTAGGTTTAGGTTAGGTTAGGTTTAGGGCAGGTTAGGTTAGGTTAAGTTAGTTTAGGTTAATTTAGGTTAGGTTAAGTTAGGTTTAGGTTAGGTTAGGTTAGATTAGGTTTAGTTTAGGTTAGGTTAAGTTTAGGTTAGGTTAGGTTAGGTTAGGTTAGGTTAGGTTAAGTTTAGGTTAGTTTAGGTTAGGTTTGGGTAAGGTTAGGTTAGGTTAAGGTTAGGTTAGGTTAGGTTTAGGTTAGGTTAGGTTTAGGTTAGGTTAGGTTTAGGTTAGGTTAGGTTTAGGTTAGGTTAGGTTTAGGTTAGGTTAGGTTAGGTTAGGTTAGGTTTAGGTTAGGTTAGGTTTAGGTTAGGTTAGTTTAGGTTTAGGTTAGGTTAGGTTTAGGTTAGGTTAGGTTAGGTTAGGTTAGACTCAGCTTTGATGAGAAGAGTCCAAATTTCGTTTTCTTACATAAGGTTTATATTAAATCCGTTTAATGGAGGTTAAGTTACATAAGCTGGAATTTGGTTAGGTTAGGTTAGGTTAGGTTATGCTCAGCTTTGATTATTAGAGTCCAAATTTCGTTTTCTTACATAATGTTTATATTAAATCATTTTAATGGAGGTTAGGTTACATTAGCTGGAATTTGATTAGGTTAGGTTAGGTTAGGTTAGGCTCAGCTTTGAAGAGGAGAGTCCAAATTTCGTTTTCTTACATAAGGTTTATATTAAATCAGTTTAATGGAGGTTAGGTTACATTAGCTGGCATTTGGTTAGGTTAGGCTTAGGTTAGGTTAGGTTAGGTTTAGGTTAGGTTAGGTTTAGGTTAGGTTAGGTTAGGTTTAGGTTAGGTTAGGTTAGGTTTAGGTAAGGTTAGGTTAGGTTTAGGTTAGGTTTAGTTTAGGTTAGGTTAGGTTAGGGTTAGGTTAGTTTAGGTTAGTTTAGGTTTGGATTAGGTTAGGTTAAGTTTAGGTTAGGTTAGGTATGGTTAGGTTAGGTTAGTTTAGGTTAGGTTTGGTTAGGTTAGGCTCAGCTTTGATGAGTCCAAATTTCGTTTTCTTACATAAAGTTTATATTAAATCAGTTTAATAGAGGTTAGGTTATATTAGCTGGAATTTTGTTAGGTTAGGTTAGGTTAGGTTAGGCTCAGTTGTGATGAAGACTCTCCACAATTTCGTTTTCTTACATAAGGTTTATATTAAATAAGTATAATGGAGATTAGGTTACATTAGCTGGAATTTGGTTAGGTTGGGTTAGGTTAGGTTAGGCTAGGCTCAGGTTTGATGAGGAGAGTCCAAATTTCGTTTTCTTACATAAGGTTTATATTAAATTAGTTTAATGGAGGTTAGGTTATATTAGCTGGAATTTGGTTAGGTTAGGTTAGGCTCACCTATGATGAGGAGAGTCCAAACTTCGTTTTCTTACATAAGGTTTATATTAAATCAATTTAATGGAGGTTAGGTTACATTAGCTAGGATTTGGTTAGGTTACGTTAGGTTAGGTTAGGCTCAGCTTTGATGAGGAGAGTCCAAATTTCGTTTTCTTACATAAGCTTTATATTAAATCAGTTTAGTGGAGGTCAGGTTACATTAGCTGGTATTTGGTTAGGTTACATTAGGTTAGGTTAGGCTCAGCTTTGATGAGGAGAGCCCAAATTTCGTTTTCTTACATAAGGTTTATATGAAATCAGTTTATTAGAGGTTAGGTTCCATTAGCTGGAATTTGGTTAGGTTAGTTTACGTTAGTTTAGGTTAGGTTAGGTTAGGCTGAGCTTTGATGAGGAGAGTCGAAATTTCGTGTTCTTACATAAGGTTTATATTAAATCAGTTTACTAGAGGTTAGGTTACATTAGCTGGAATTTGGTTAGGTTAGGTTTGGCTCAGCTTTGATGAGGAGAGTCCAAATTTCGTTTTCTTACATAAGTTTTGTATTAAATCAGTTTCATGGAGGTTAGGTTACATTAGCTGGAATTTAGTTAGGTTAGGGTAGGTTAGGTTTGGTTAGGTTTAGGTTAGGTTAGGTTTAGGTTAGGTTAGTTTAGGTTTAGGTTAGGTTAGGTTTAGGTTAGGTTAGGTTAGGTGTAGGTTAGGTTAGGTTAGGTTAGGTTTAGGTAAGGTTAGGTTTGGGTTAGGTTAGGTTAGGTTAGGTTAGACTCAGCTTTGATGAGGATAGTCCAAATTTCCTTTTCTTACATAAGGTTTATATTAAATCAGTTTAATGGAGGTTAGGTTACATTAGATGGAATTTCGTTAGGTTAGGTTAGGTTAGATTAGGCTCAGCTTTGATGAGGAGAATCCAAATTTCGTTTTCTTACATAAGGTTTATCTTAAATCAGTTTAATGGAGGTTAGGTTACATTAGCTGGAATTTGATTAGGTTAGGTTAGGTTAGGCTCAGCTTTGATGAGGAGAGTCCAAATTTCGTTTTCTTACATAAAGTTTATATTAAATCAGTTTAATGGAGGTTAGGTTACATTAGCTGGAATTTGGTTAGGTTAGCTTAGCTTAGCTTAGGCTAGGCTCAGCTTTGATGAGGAGAGTCCAATTTTCGTTTTCTTACATTAGGTTTATATGAAATCAGTTTAATGGAGGTTAGGTTACATTAGCTGAAATTTGATTAGGTTAGTTTAGGTTAGGTTAGGTTAGGCTCAGCTTTGATGAGGAGACTCCAAATTTCGTTTTCTTTCATAAGGTTTATATGAAATCAGTTTAATGGAGGTTAGGTTACATTAGCTGGAATTTGGTTAGGTTAGGTTAGGCTAGGTTATGTTAGGTTAGGCTCAGCTTTGATGAGGAGAGTCCAAATTTCATTTTCTTACTTAAGGTTTATATTAAATCAGTTTAATGGAGGTTAGGTTACATTAGCTGGAATTTGGTTAGGTTATATTAGGTTAGGCTCAACCTTGATGAGGAAAGTCCAAATTTCGTTTTCTTACATAAGGTTTCTATTAAATCAGTTTAATGGAGGTTAGGTTACATTAGCTGGAATTTGGTTAGGTTAGGTTAGGCTCATCTTTGATGAGGAGAGTCCAAATTTCGTTTTCTTACATAAGGTTTATATCAAATTAGTTTAATGGAGGTTAGGTTACATTAGCTGGAATTTGGTTAGGTTAGGTTAGGTTAGGTTAGGTTAGGTTAGGCTCAGCTTTAGTGAGGAGACCCCAAATTTCGGTTTCTTACATAAGGTTTATATGAAATCAGTTTAATGGAGGTTAGGTTACATTAGCTTGAATTTGGTTAGGTTAGGTTAGGTTAGATTAGGCTCAGCTTTGATGAGGAGAGTCCAAATTTCGTTTTCTTTCATAGGGTTTATATTAAATCAGTTTAATGGAGGTTAGGTTACATTAGGTGGACTTTGGTTAGGTTAGGTTAGGTTAGGCTCAGCTTTGATGAGGAGAGTTCAAATTTCGTTTTCTTACATAAGGTTTATATAAAATCAGTTTAATGGAGGTTAGGTTACATTTGCTTGAATTTGGTTAGGTTAGGTTAGGTTAGGTTTAGGTTAGGTTAGGTTTAGGTTAGGTTAGTTTAGGTTAGGTTAGGTTTAGGTTAGGTTAGGTTAGGTTAGGTTAGGTTTAGGTTAGGTTTAGGTTAGGTTAGGTTAGGTTAGCTTTAGGTTAGGTTAGGTTAGGTTAGGGTAGGTTTAGGTTAGGTTAGGTTTAGGTTAGGTTAGGTTCAGGTTAGGTCAGGCTAGGTTAGGTTTAGGTTAGGTTATGTTAGTTTAGGTTAGGTTAGGTTAGGTTAGGGATAGGTTAAGTTAGGTTTAGGTTAGGTTAGGTTTAGGTTAGGTTAGGTTAGGTTAGGTTAGATTAGGTTAGGTTAGGTTAGTCATAATAATCATTACCTAAATTATTAATGTCATTTTCATCATTATAATTATTTTAATAATGATAATGGCAATAATGATAATTCTGGAAATAATAACAACAACAATAAGGATTATAATAACAATAATAGCCGTGTTATGATTACTTCTATATAATTACTTTTATTATTATTTCTGTTATCATTGTCTTTATTATCATGAGAAAATTTGGCTACAAGATTTCCCCACCTCCTTAAAACCTTTCAAATATTTTCGCTATGTAGATGATACCTTGTTACTATTCAGGTCCAGTGATCATATTAAATTGTTTTTAAATTATCTAAATGATAAACATCCTACTATAAAATTTACTCATGAAGTGGAATCTAATGGCAGTCTACCCTTTTTGGATATTAACATTTTTCGTGACAATAATTATTTTACTACATCAGTGTACAGGAAACCAACTGGCCTCACTACAGAATTTAGTTCTTACATTCCCATTAAATATAAAAGCAACCTAGTTTCAATTTTAATATATAGGGCCTCTAAGATATCCAAGAATTATCACATTTTCCACCAAGAGGTTGAATTTATCATCAGCATCCTTAAATTAAATAGTTTCCCTCTAAATTTCATTTTTAATATAATCAGGAAAACTGTTAATAAACTAGTCTCACCACAGTCTACCCCTCTATCTGTCTCAAAGGATATAATATACATGAAATTGCCATATCTGGGTTCATTAAGTCATAGTCTTGGGAGAAATTTATGTAGGATTGTCCATAATAATTACAGAACTGTAAAACTGAAAATTGTATACACAAACTCCACAAATATTGGTAATTTTTTCAAATTCAAAGACAGAATACCCACTCCTCTATGCTCTTCCAATGTATATAAGTTCTCGTGTGATAACTGTAATGCTATCTATGTGGGTAAAACAACCCGTAATTTGTTTATGCGCATGGAAGACCATACAGGTTCCCCATACAGAAATAAGAATTTAAAGCTCTCAAGCCCTACTAAGTCTTCAATCAGGCATCACTCCTTTCTCTTATAACAATTTTGAAATTCTTGACTCGTCCCAATGTGATTTTAGACCTCAACATTTTGGAAAGCCTTTGGATTTGGACATTAAAACCAAACATAAATGAATATCTCTCCTCCACTGATATTGAAATTTTAAAATAGTCCACCTAGAATTGTTCACTCAAGTTTTCCTTTTCGGACATTTTGTGCAGGCTGGAGCGCTCTTGTCATTTGCCCGCTCAGAGGCCTTTCTTCCTTCATTGATTTTAGACATGGATCGTTACTGACCAGCTCTCTCAGTAGTGTTTTAGTAATAGTTATGGTTAGTATTCTGTATTATTGTTACCAATGTATTAATTAACATCCCTAGTTTCGAGATAAGTGTGTAAAATTCCCATATTCAAGGTTTATATATAGTATTTGCCGAGTTTGATCTTGCCGGTTTTGCCTTGATGACGCCAGGGGCTTTGATCGTAATTTCGTCCCATTTCATCTCAAGTTTTCTCCATTAAATGTCACGTCATTACAAAAGTTTCATTATAATATGTTTCAATTGTAATGATGTATTGTATTCAATAATGTGTTATTTTGATTTGAATGATTTTATGAATTTCTTGACTTGCGTTTTTGTCATAGTTTACTCAATGTCTAAACCTTATAACCTAGTAATTTCCCTGAATACCAATATTTCCCTAGAATGTGTTTCAGTCATAAAAATCTATTGCAATTCAGTAATGTATTGTATCAAAATTAATGGTATTTACGTCATCTTAAATGGCATGTTTTGTCATATTTACATGTAAACATGTTTTTGTAAACTGAAGGATAATGTTCCTTATATCCTTTCTTGTCATCACTGAAGATGAGTGTTGAACATTCGAAACGTATGATTTTGATGTTGGGAGAACTGTTTTTGTTCAAAGGAGATGCCAGTTTAGTTGGATTAAAGAAGAAGGAAAATGCTTGTTTTTCTATTAACACTGGTCATGAAGTTTATTGCATGTCTCCGCTTCACAGCTGGAAGTTCCTCGGTACTAATATGTATATACATATGAGAGAGTACTAGACGCCGGCTAGCGCCTGGTTGCATTGCTATTATCGTTATAAAAATAGTTATGATCATGAAAATAGCTATAATGATTAGCATAATAATCATTATAACTGCAATAATGATGATAATAATAACGATAATCATGATGATAATGACTATAATGATAATAATCATAAGAATAATGACAGTAATGATAAAAATGATGATAATTATTTTCCAGTCCATTTATAATGAAATAAAGTCCAAAAGTAATAAAATCCCATAAGTCGAAAAACGGCAAAATCTAGCGTATTAGAAACGTCGAAAAAAATACCTTTTCGCTTTTTATTTGTAATTATGAGGATTTTAACATTAATTCAGGTAATTGTGATGATTCTCATGATAATTCCTTCATTATATGCAATGATGATAATTATGATGAAAATGACAATGATAATGACAATAATAATGATAATAATGATAGAATCATAATTATAATTATAATTTTGATAATTACTGCAATAATAGCAATAATCAACTCTATTCCAATAATTTTCAGACTAATGATGACAATATAAATAATAACATCAATATCATTGTCAATATAATTATTGCTATTGTCATTATTATTTCTAAAATTATCATTATTACTATCATCATTATAAAAATAGTTATGATGAAGAAAATAGCTATAATAATTAGCATAATAATCATTATAACTGCAAAAATGATGATAACCATGATAATACTATACATGACTATAATGATAATAATCATAAGAATAATGACAGTAATGATAATAATGATGATTATAATTATTATCCAGTCCATTTAAAAATGAAATAAAGGCCAAAAGTAATAATATCCCAGAAGTCGAAAATACGGCAAAATCTAGCGTATTACAGCCTTTTGAGAGAAAAGTCGAAAAAAAAACTTTTTCGCTTTTTATTGGTAATTAAGAGGATTTTAACATTAATTCAGGTAATTGTGACGATTTTTATGGTCATTCCTTCATTATATGCAATAATGATGATAATTATGATGATAATGACAATGATAATGACAATAATAATGATAATAATGATAAAGTAATTGTAATGATAATTTTGATAATTACTGCAATAATAATAATAATCAAATCTATTCCAATAACTTTCAGACTAATAATGACAATAGAAATAATAATATCATTATCCTTGTCATTATAATTATTACTATTGTCATTATTATTTCTTAAATTATAATTATTGCTATTATCATTAAAAAAATAGTTATGAGGATGAAAATAGCTATAATCATTATAACTGCAATAATGATGATAATATTGATGATAATCATGATGATAATGACTATAATGATAATAATCATAGGAATAATGACAGCAATGATAATAATGATGATAATAATTATTTTCCAGTCCATTTATAATGAAATAAAGGCCAAAAGTAATAAAACCCCATAAGTCGATAAAACGGCAAAATCTAGCGAATTACAGCCTTGTGAAAGAAACGTCGAAAAAAAACTTTTTTTCACTTTTTATTGGTAATCATGAGGATTTTAACATTAATTCAGGTAATTGTGAGGATTTCCTTGATAATTCCTTCATCATATGCAATAATGATGATAATTACGATGATAATGACAATGATAATGACAATAATGATAATAATAATAAAATCATATTATAATGATAATTTTGATAATTACTGCAATAATGACAACAGAAATAATAATAACATCATTATCATTGTCATTATAATTATTACTATTGTCATTATTATTTCTAAAATTATCATTATTGCTATTATCATTATAAAAATAGTTATCATGATGAAAATAGCTATAATGATTAGCATAATAATCATTATAACTGCAATAATGATGATAATAATAATGATAATCATGATGATAATGACTTTAATGATAATAATCATAAGAATAATGAAAGTAATGATAGTAATGATGATAATTATTATCCAGTCCATTTATAATGAAATAAAGGCCAAAAGTAATAAAATCCCAGAAGTCGAAAAAACGGCAAAATCTAGCCTTGCGAGAGAAACGTCGAAAAATACCGTTTTTCGCTTTTTATTGGTAATTATGAGGATTTTAACATTAATTCAGGTAATTGTGATGATTTTCATGATAATTCCTTCATAATATGCAATAATGATGATGATTATGATGATAATGACAATGATAATAACAATAATGATAATGATAAAATAATTGTAATGATAATTTTGATAATTACTGCAATAATAGTAGTAATCAACTCTATTTCAATAATTTTCAAACTGATAATGACAATGGAAATAATAATAACATCATTATCCTTGTCATTATAATTATTATTATTGTCATTATTATTTCTTAAAGTATCATTTTTGATATTCTCATTATAGAAATAGTTATGATGATGAAAAAATCTATAATAATTAGCATAATAATCATTATAACTGCAATAATGATGATAATATTGATGGTAATCATGATGATAATGGCTATAATGATAATAATCATACGAATAATGACAGTAATGATAATGATGATGATAATAATTATTATCCAGTCCATTTATAATGAAATATAGGCCAAAAGTAATAAAATCCCATAAGGGTGATTAGAGCGATAATGACAGTAATGATAATGATAATGATAATGACAATAATGATGATAATTATCATTATCATTATAAAGCCCATCTATAATGAGAAAAAGGCTAAAAGTAGAAAAATCCCAGAAGTCGAAAAACCGGCGAAATTTAGCCAAATACAGCATTTGGAGAGATCAGTCGAAAATCCCCTTTTTCGAGTTTAAAGGATGATTATGATGATCTTAGCAATAATTCTGCTAATTATGATGATTTTGATGATAACCCATACATAATGACAATGATGACGATAATAATAATAATTATGAGAGTAATTAGGACAATAATTATACAATGATAATTATAATGATGATTTGCCTAATAATTGCAATAATAGCAATAATCAACACTATTCTAATGATTTTCCTAATAATGATAACGACAATGATAACAGAAATAATAAATAAAGTAATTATAACAGGGCTTTTATTGTTATTATAATCCTTATTATTGTTGTTATTGTTTCTAGAATTATCATTATTGTCATTATCATTATTAAAATAATTATAATGATGAAAATGACATTAATAATTAAGATAAAGATTATTATAATTACTATATTAGGGGTGATTAGGGTGATAATGACAGTAATGATAATAATGATGATGATAATGACAATAATGATGATGATTATCATTACAAAGCCCATCTATAATGAGAAAAAGGCTAAAAGTAGAAAAATACCAGAAGTCGAAAAACCGGCGAAATCTAGCCAAATACAGCCTTTGGAGAGATGAGTCCAAAACCCCCTTTTTCGAGTTTAAAGTATGATCATGATGATCTTAGCAATAATTCTGCTAATTATGATGATTTTGATGATAACCGAATCAATAATGACAATAATGACGATAATAATGATAATCATGAGAGTAATTAGGACAATAATTATGCTAATGATTTGCCTAATAATTGCAATAATAGCAATAATCAACACTACTCTAATGATTTTCCTAATAGTAATAACGACAATGATAACAGAAATAATAATTAAAGTAATTATAACAGGGCTATTATTGTTATAATCCTTATTATTGTTGTTATTATTTCCAGAATTATTATTATTGTCATTATCATTATTAGAATAATTATAATGATTAAAATGACATGAATAATTAAAAATAAAGATTATCATAATGACTATATTAAGGGTGCTTAGGGCGATGATGACAGTAATGATAATAATGATAATGATAATGACAATAATGATAGTTATCATTATAAGGCCCATCTATAATGAGAAAAAGGCAAAAAGTAGAAAAATCCTAAAAGTCGAAAAACAGGCGAAATTTAACTAAATACAGCCTTTGGAGAGATGAGTCGAAAACCCCCCTTTTTCGCGTTTAAAGGATGATTATGATGATCTTAGCAATAATTCTGCTAATTATGATGATTTTGATGATAACCCCATCAATAATGACAACAATGACGATAATAATGATAATTATGAGAGTAATTAGGATAATAATTATGATAATAATTATATAATGATGATTTGCCTAATAATTGCAATAATAGCAATAATTAACACTATTCTAATGATTTTCCTAATAATAATAACGACAATGATAACAAAAATTATAATAAAAGAAATTTTAACACGGCTATTATTGTTATAATCCTTATTATTGTTGTTATTATTTCCATAATTATCATTATTGTCATTATAATTATTAAAATAATTATAATGATGAAAAAGACATTAATAATTAAGATAATGATTATTATAATGACTATATTAAGGGTGATTAGAGCTATAATGACAGTAATGATAATAATGATGATGATAATGACAATAAAAATGATAATTATCATTATAAAGCCCATCTATAATGAGAAAAAGGCTAAAAGTAGAAAAATCCGAAAAAATCGAAAAACAGGTGAAATCTAGCGAAATACAGCCTTTGGAGAGACGAGTCGAAAACCCCGTTTTTTCGAATTTAAACGATGATCATGATGATCTTAGCAATAATTCTACTAATTATGATGATTTTGATGATAACCCCATCAATAATGAAAATAATGACGATAATAATGATAATTATGAGAGTAATTAGCATAATAATTATGATAATAATTATACAATGATAATCATAATGATGATTTGCCTAATAATTCCAATAATAGCAATAATCAACACTATTCTAATGATTTTCCTAATAATAATAACGACAATGATAACAAAAATAATAATAAAAGTAATTATAACACGGCTATTATTGTTATTATAAGTCTAATCATTGTTCTTATTATTTTCAGAATGATCTTTATTGTCATTATCATTATTAGAATAATTATAATGATGAAAATGGCATTAATAATTAAAAATAAAGATTATTATAATGACTATATTAAGGGTGCTTAGGGCGATAATGACAGTAATGATAATAATGATGATGATAATGACAATAATGATAATTATCATTATAAAGCCCATCTATAATGAGAAAAAGGCTAAAAGTAGAAAAATCCCAAAAGTCGAAAAACAGGCGAAATTTAGCTAAATACAGCCTTTGGAGAGAAGAGTCGAAAACCCCCTTTTTCGAGTTTAAAGGATGATTATGATGATCTTAGCAATAATTCTGCTAATTATGATGATTTTGATGATAACCCCATCAATAATGACAATAATGACGATAATAATGATAATTATGAGAGTAATTAGGACAATAATTATACATTGATAATTATAATGATAATTTGCGTAATAATTGCAATAATAGCAAAAATCAACACTATTCTAATGATTTTCCTAATAATAATAACGACAATGATAACAGAAATAATAATTAAAGTAATTATAACACGGCTTTTATTGTTATTATAATCCTTATTATTGTTGTTATTGTTTCTAGAATTGTCATTAGTGCCATTATCATTATTAAAATAAATATAATGATGAAAATGACATTAATAATTAAGATAATGATTATTATAATTACTATATTAGGGGTGATTAGGGCGATAATGACAGTAATGATAATAATGATGATGTTAATGACAATAATGATGGTGATTATCAATATAAAGCCCATCTATAATAAGAAAAAGGCTAAAAGTAGAAAAATCCCAAAAGTCGAAAAACAGGCGAAATCTAGCCAAATACAGCGTTTGGAGAGATGAGTCGAAAACCCCCCTTTTTCGAGTTTAAAGTATGATCATGATGATCTTAGCAATAATTCTGCTAATTATGATGATTTTGATGATAACCCCATCAATTATAACAATAATGACGATAATAATGATAATTATAAGAGTAATGAGGACAATAATTATGATAACAATTATACAATGATAATTATAATGATCATTTGCCTAATAATTGCAATAATAGCAATAATCAACACTATTCTAATGATTTTCCTAATAATAATAACGACAATGATAACATGAATAATAATAAAAGTAAGTATAACACAGCTATTATTGTTATTATAATCCGTATTATTGTTGTTATTATTCTCAGAATTATCATTATTGTCATTATCATTATCAGAATAATTATAATGATTATTATAATGACTATATTAAGAGTGATTAGGGCGATAATGACAATAATGATAATAATGATGATGATAATGACAATAATGATAATAATCTTTATAAAGACCATCTATAATGAGAAAAAGGCTTAAAAGTAGAAAAATCCCAGAAGTCGAAAAACTGGCAAAATCGACCGAAATAAAGCCTTTCGAGAGATGAGTCGAAAACCCCTCTTTTTCGAGTTTAAATGATGATTATGATGATCTTACCAATAATTCTACTAATTATGATGATTTAGATGATAACCCCATCAATAATGACAATAATGACGATAATAATGATAATTATGAGAGTAATTAGGACAATAATTATACAATGATAATTATAATGATAATAATTATAATTGTTATAATAGCAATAATCAACACTATTCTAATGATTTTCCTAATAATAATAACGACAATGATAACAAAAATAATAAAAGTAATTATAACACGGCTTATTATGGTTGTTATTATTTTCAGAATTATCATTATTGTCATTATCATTATAAAAATTATTATAATGATGAAAAGGACATTAATAATTAAGATAATGATTATTACAATTACTATATTAAGGGTGATTACGGCGATAATGATAATAATGATGATAATGACAAAAATGATTATCATTATAAAGCCCATCTATAATGAGAAAAAGGCTAAAAGTAGAAAAATCCCCCGAAAAATAGGCGAAATCTAGAGAAATACAGCCTTTGGAGAGATCAGTCGAAAACCCCCCTTTTCGAGTTTAAAGGATGATTATGATGATTTTTGCAATAATTCTGCTAATTATGTTGATTTTGATGATAACCGCATTAATGATTACATTAATGAAGATAATAATGATAATTATGGGTGTAATTAGGACAATAATTATGTTAATAATTATACAATGATAATTATAATGATTCGCCTAAAAATTGCAATAATAACAATAATCAACACTATTCTAATGATTTTCCAAATAATGATAACGACAATGATAACAGAAATAATAATAAAAGTAATTATAACACGGCTATTTTTGTTATTATAATCCTTATTATTATTATTTCCAGAATTATCTTTATTGTCATTATCATTATTAAAATAATTACAATGATGAAAATTACATTAATGATTAAGATAAAGATTATTATAATGACCATATAAAGGCTGATTAGGGCGATAATAACAGTAATGATGGTAATGATAAAAATGATAATTATCATTATAAAGCCCATCTATAATGAGAAAAAGGCTAAAAGTAGAAGTATCCCAAAAATCGAAAAACCGGCGAAATCTAGCGATATACAATCTTGCAGAGATGAGTCGAAAACCCTCTTTTTTCGAGTTTAAAGGATGATTAGGATGATCTTAGCAATAATTCTGCTAATTATGATGATTTTGATGTTAACCCCATCAAAAATGACAATAATGACGGTAATAATGATAATTATGAGAATAATTAGGACAATAATTATGATAATAATTATACAATGATAATTATAATGATGATTTGCCTAATAATTGCAATAATAGCAATAATCAACACTATTCTAATGATTTTCCTAATAATAATAACGACAATGATAACAAATATTAATAAAAGTAATTATAACACGTTTTTAATTGTTATTATAATCCTTATTATTGTTGTTATTATTTTCAAAATTATCATTATTGTCATTATCATTATTAAATTAATCATAATGATGAAAATGGCATTAATAATTAAGTTAATGATTATTATAATCACTATATTAAGGGTGATTAAAGCGATAATGACAGTAATGATAATAATGATGATGATAATGACAATAATGATGAAAATAATCATTATCATTATAAAGCCCATCTATAATGAAAAAAGATTAAAAGTAAAAAATCCCAAATGTCGAAAAACCGGCGAAATCATAACGACAATGAGATAATAAAATTAATTATAACAAACTATTAATGTTATTATAATCATTATTATTGTCGTTATTATTTCCAGATTTATCATCATTAGCATTATCATTACTAAAATAATTATAATGATGAAAATGACATTAATAATTAAGATAATGATTATCATAATGACTATATTAAGGGTGATTAGGGCGATAATGACAGTAATGATAATAATGATGATAATAACAATAATGATAATGATCATTATGAAGCCCATCTATAATGAGAAAAAGGCTAAAAGTAGAAAAATCCCCAAAATCGAAAAAAGGCGAAATCTAGCGAAATACAGCCTTTGGAGAGATCAGTCGAAAACCCCCCTTTTTCGAGTTTAAAGGATGATTATGATGATCTTAGCAATAATTCTGCTAATTATGATGATTTTGATGATAACCCCATGATAATTATAAGGATGATTTGCATAATAATTGCAATAATAGCAATAATCAACACTATTCTAATTATTTTCCTAATAATAATAACGACAATGATAACAGAAATAATAATAAAACTAATTATAACACGGCTTATTAAAGTTTTCATTATTTCCAGAATTATCATTATTGTCATTATCTTTATAAAATAATTATAATGATGAAAATGACAATAATTATGATAATTATTACAATGACTATATTAAGGGTGATTAGGGCGATAATGACAGTAATGATAATAATGATGATAATGACAGAAATGATAATTATCATTATGAAGCCCATCTATAATGAGAAAAAGACTAAAAGTAGAAACATTAGAAGAATTATTGATAGGATCATCATAATCATTTAACTGGAAAAAGGGAGGTTTTCGATTGATATCTGGTATTTTTTCTACTTTTAGCCTTTTTCTCATTATAGATGGGCTTTATAATGATAATTATCATTATTGTAATTATCATCATCATTATCATTACCGTCATTATCGCCCTAATCACCGTTAATATAGTCATTATAATAAACATTATCTTAATCATTAATGTCATTTTCATCATTATAATTATTTTGATAATGATAATGACAATAATGATAATTCTGGATATAATAACAATAATAAAGATTATGATTACAATAATAGCTGTGTTATTTCTTTTATCACTGTAGCTATTATTAATACGAAAATCATTAGAATAGTGTTGATTATTGCTATTATTGTAATAATTAGGTATATCATAATTATAATTATCATTGTATAATTATTATCATAATTATTGTCCTAATACTCTAATAATTATCATTATTATCGTCATTATTGCTAAGATCATCATAATCATCCTTTCAACTCGAAAAATGGGGGTTTTCGACTTATCTCTCCACAGGCTGTATTTGGCTAGATTTCTCCGGTTTTTCGACTTTTGGGATGTTTCTACTTTTAGCCTTTTTCTCATTATAGATGGGCCTTATAATGATAACTATCAACATTATTGTCATTATCATTATTATCATTACTGTCATTATCACCCCAATCGACCTTAATATAGTCATTATAATAATCATTATCTTAATTATTAATGTCATTTTCATCATTATAATTATTTTGAAAAAGATAATGAAAATAATTATAATTCTGGAAATAATAATAACAATAATAGGGATTATAATAACAATAACAGCCGTGTTATAATTACTTTTATTATTATTTCTGTTATCATTGTCGTTATTATTATTAGGAAAATCATTAGAATAGTGTTGATTATTGCAATTATTAGGCAAATCATTATAATTATCATTGTATAATTATCATCATAATTATTCTTCTAATTACTCTCATAATTATCATTATCATCGTCATTATTGTCACTATTGACGTGGTTATCATCAAAACCATCATAATTAGCAGAATTATTGCTAAGATCATCATAATCATCCATAAAACTCGAAAAAGGGGGGTTTTCGACTCATCTCTCCAATGGCTGTATCTCGCTTGATTTTGCCGGTTTTTCGACATTTGGGATTTTTCTACTTTTTGCCTTTTTCTCATTATAGATGATAATTATCATAATCATTGTCATTATCATCATCATTATTATCATTACCGTCATTATCACCCTAATCACCCTTAATATAGTCATTATAATAATCATTATCTTAATTATTAATGTCATTTTCATTATAATTATTTTAATAATGATAATGAAAATAATGATAATTCTGGAAATAACAACAACAATAATAAGGATTATAATAACAATAATAGCCGTGTTATAATTACTTCTATTATTATTTCTTTTATCATTGTCGTTATTATTATTAGGAAAATACTTAGAATGGTGTTGATTATTGCTATTATTGCAATTATTAGGCATATCATTATAATTATCATTGTATAATTATTATCATAATTATTGTCCTAATTACTCTCACGATTATCATTATTATCATTATTGTCACTATTGATGGGTTTATCGTCAAAATCATCCTAATTAGCAGAATTATTGCTAAGATCATCATAGTCATCCTTTAAACACGAAAATGGGGGTTTTCGACTGATCTCTCCAGATGCAGTATTTGGCTAGATTTCGCCTGTGTTTCGATTTTGGGGATTTTTCTACTTTTAGCCTTTTTCTCATTATAGATGGGCTTCATAATGATCATTATCATTATTGTCATTATCATCATTATTATCATTACTGTCATAATCGCCCTAATCACCCTTAATATAGTCATTATGATAATCATTATCTTAATTATTAATGTCATTTTCATCATTATAATTATTTTAGTAATGATAATGCTAATGATGATAAATCTGGAAATAATACCGACAATAATAAGGATTATAATAACATTAATAGTTTGTTATAATTAATTTTATTATCTCATTGTCGTTATTATTATTAGGAAAATTATTAGAATAGTGTTGATTATTGCTATTATTGCAATTATTAGGCAAATCATTATCATAATTATCATTGTATAATTATCATAATTATTGTCCTAATTACTCTCATAATTATCATTATCATCGTCATTATTCTCATTATTGATGGGGTTATCAAAATCATCATAATTAGCTGAATTATTGCTAAGATTATCATAATCATCCTCTAAACTCGAAAAGGGGGTTTTGGACTCATCTCCCGTAAGCCTGTATTTGGCTAGATTTCGTCGTTTTCTTAAATTTTGGGATTTATCTACTTTTAGCCTTTTTCACATTATAGATGGGCTTCATAATGATAATTATCATTACTGTCATTATCATCATCATTTTCATCATTACTGTCATTATCGCCCTAATCTCCTTATAATAATCATTATCTTAATTATTAATGTCACTTAAATAATTATAATTATTTTAATAATGATAATGACAATAATGATAATTCTAGAAATAATAATAATAATAAGGATTATAATAACAATAATAACCGTGTTATAATTACTTTTATTATTATTTCTTTTATCACTGTCGTTATTATTAT
>NC_091552.1:26832931-26870431 GCF_042767895.1 Penaeus vannamei
TGTATATAAGTTCTCGTGTGATAACTGTAATGCTATCTATGTGGGTAAAACAACCCGTAATTTGTTTATGCGCATGGAAGACCATACAGGTTCCCCATACAGAAATAAGAATTTAAAGCTCTCAAGCCCTACTAAGTCTTCAATCAGGCATCACTCCTTTCTCTTATAACAATTTTGAAATTCTTGACTCGTCCCAATGTGATTTTAGACCTCAACATTTTGGAAAGCCTTTGGATTTGGACATTAAAACCAAACATAAATGAATATCTCTCCTCCACTGATATTGAAATTTTAAAATAGTCCACCTAGAATTGTTCACTCAAGTTTTCCTTTTCGGACATTTTGTGCAGGCTGGAGCGCTCTTGTCATTTGCCCGCTCAGAGGCCTTTCTTCCTTCATTGATTTTAAACATGGATCGTTACTGACCAGCTCTCTCAGTAGTGTTTTAGTAATAGTTATGGTTAGTATTCTGTATTATTGTTACCAATGTATTAATTAACATCCCTAGTTTCGAGATAAGTGTGTAAAATTCCCATATTCAAGGTTTATATATAGTATTTGCCGAGTTTGATCTTGCCGGTTTTGCCTTGATGACGCCAGGGGCTTTGATCGTAATTTCGTCCCATTTCATCTCAAGTTTTCTCCATTAAATGTCACGTCATTACAAAAGTTTCATTATAATATGTTTCAATTGTAATGATGTATTGTATTCAATAATGTGTTATTTTGATTTGAATGATTTTATGAATTTCTTGACTTGCGTTTTTGTCATAGTTTACTCAATGTCTAAACCTTATAACCTAGTAATTTCCCTGAATACCAATATTTCCCTAGAATGTGTTTCAGTCATAAAAATCTATTGCAATTCAGTAATGTATTGTATCAAAATTAATGGTATTTACGTCATCTTGAATGGCATGTTTTGTCATATTTACATGATGGCTTTTATAGCCTAGAAAAATTTCAATACTAAATTACTTTTCCAATTCATTTAGAGCATAGTTCTCTTGACATGTTTAATATTGTTAATTGATTTCAAAGACAAACATGAACTGTTCAACCTGTTGTATTAATCTATATAATAACTTTTCATAAACCCTTACATTTTCTTATCTCGATATGTAATGTAAAGTCTTGATACTGGTAATTCGTATCCCCCTTTTCATGTCTTGTTAATACTATTAGTGATATGATTTATCTTAACTGTTTTGTAAACATGTTTTTGTAAACTGAAGGATAATGTTCCTTATATCCTTTCTTGTCATCACTGAAGATGAGTGTTGAACACTCGAAACGTATGATTTTGATGTTGGGAGAACTGTTTTTGTTCAAAGGAGATGCCAGTTTAGTTGGATTAAAGAAGAAGGAAAATGCTTGTTTTTCTATTAACACTGGTCATGAAGTTTATTGCATGTCTCCGCTTCACAGCTGGAAGTTCCTCGGTACTAATATGTATATACATATGAGAGAGTACTAGACGCCGGCTAGCGCCTGGTTGCATTGCTATTATCGTTATAAAAATAGTTATGATCATGAAAATAGCTATAATGATTAGCATAATAATCATTATAACTGCAATAATGATGATAATAACGATAATCATGATGATAATGACTATAATGATAATAATCATAAGAATAATGACAGTAATGATAATAATGATGATAATTATTTTCCAGTCCATTTATAATGAAATAAAGTCCAAAAGTAATAAAATCCCATAAGTCGAAAAACGGCAAAATCTAGCGTATTACAGCCTTTTGAGAGAAACGTCGAAAAAAATACCTTTTCGCTTTTTATTGGTAATTATGAGGATTTTAACATTAATTCAGGTAATTGTGATGATTCTCATGATAATTCCTTCATTATATGCAATGATGATAATTATGATGAAAATGACAATGATAATGACAATCAATATCAATATAATAATAACATCAATATCATTGTCAATATAATTATTGCTATTGTCATTATTATTTCTAAAATTATCATTATTACTATCATCATTATAAAAATAGTTATGATGAAGAAAATAGCTATAATAATTAGCATAATAATCATTATAACTGCAAAAATGATGATAACCATGATAATACTATACATGACTATAATGATAATAATCATAAGAATAATGACAGTAATGATAATAATGATGATTATAATTATTATCCAGTCCATTTAAAAATGAAATAAAGGCCAAAAGTAATAATATCCCAGAAGTCGAAAATACGGCAAAATCTAGCGTATTACAGCCTTTTGAGAGAAAAGTCGAAAAAAAAACTTTTTCGCTTTTTATTGGTAATTAAGAGGATTTTAACATTAATTCAGGTAATTGTGACGATTTTTATGGTCATTCCTTCATTATATGCAATAATGATGATAATTATGATGATAATGACAATGATAATGACAATAATAATGATAATAATGATAAAGTAATTGTAATGATAATTTTGATAATTACTGCAATAATAATAATAATCAAATCTATTCCAATAACTTTCAGACTAATAATGACAATAGAAATAATAATATCATTATCCTTGTCATTATAATTATTACTATTGTCATTATTATTTCTTAAATTATAATTATTGCTATTATCATTAAAAAAATAGTTATGAGGATGAAAATAGCTATAATCATTATAACTGCAATAATGATGATAATATTGATGATAATCATGATGATAATGACTATAATGATAATAATCATAAGAATAATGACAGTAATGATAATAATGATGATAATAATTATTTTCCAGTCCATTTATAATGAAATAAAGGCCAAAAGTAATAAAACCCCATAAGTCGATAAAACGGCAAAATCTAGCGAATTACAGCCTTGTGAAAGAAACGTCGAAAAAAAACTTTTTTCACTTTTTATTGGTAATCATGAGGATTTTAACATTAATTCAGGTAATTGTGAGGATTTTCATGATAATTCCTTTATCATATGTAATAATGATGATAATTACGATGATAATGACAATGATAATGACAATAATGATAATAATAATAAAATCATATTATAATGATAATTTTGATAATTACTGCAATAATGACAACAGAAATAATAATAACATCATTATCATTGTCATTATAATTATTACTATTGTCATTATTATTTCTAAAATTATCATTATTGCTATTATCATTATAAAAATAGTTATCATGATGAAAATAGCTATAATGATTAGCATAATAATCATTATAACTGCAATAATGATGATAATAATAATGATAATCATGATGATAATGACTTTAATGATAATAATCATAAGAATAATGAAAGTAATGATAGTAATGATGATAATTATTATCCAGTCCATTTATAATGAAATAAAGGCCAAAAGTAATAAAATCCCAGAAGTCGAAAAAACGGCAAAATCTAGCCTTGCGAGAGAAACGTCGAAAAATACCGTTTTTCGCTTTTTATTGGTAATTATGAGGATTTTAACATTAATTCAGGTAATTGTGATGATTTTCATGATAATTCCTTCATAATATGCAATAATGATGATGATTATGATGATAATGACAATGATCATAACAATAATGATAATGATAAAATAATTGTAATGATAATTTTGATAATTACTGCAATAATAGTAGTAATCAACTCTATTTCAATAATTTTCAAACTGATAATGACAATGGAAATAATAATATCATTATCCTTGTCATTATAATTATTATTATTGTCATTATTATTTCTTAAAGTATCATATTTGCTATTCTCATTATAGAAATAGTTATGATGATGAAAAAATCTATAATAATTAGCATAATAATCATTATAACTGCAATAATGATGATAATATTGATGGTAATCATGATGAAAATGGCTATAAGGATAATAATCATACGAATAATGACAGTAATGATAATGATGATGATAATAATTATTATCCAGTCCATTTATAATGAAATAAAGGCCAAAAGTAATAAAATCCCATAAGGGTGATTAGAGCGATAATGACAGTAATGATAATAATGATAATGATAATGACAATAATGATGATAATTATCATTATCATTATAAAGCCCATCTATAATGAGAAAAAGGCTAAAAGTAGAAAAATCCCAGAAGTCGAAAAACCGGCGAAATTTAGCCAAATACAGCCTTTGGAGAGATCAGTCGAAAATCCCCTTTTTCGAGTTTAAAGGATGATTATGATGATCTTAGCAATAATTCTGCTAATTATGATGATTTTGATGATAACCCATCAATAATGACAATGATGACGATAATAATGATAACTATGAGAGTAATTAGGACAATAATTATACAATGATAATTATAATGATGATTTGCCTAATAATTGCAATAATAGCAATAATCAACACTATTCTAATGATTTTCCTAATAATAATAACGACAATGATAACAGAAATAATAAATAAGGTAATTATAACAAGGCTTTTATTGTTATTATAATCCTTATTATTGTTGTTATTGTTTCCAGAATTATCATTAATGTCATTATCAATATTAAAATAATTATAATGATGAAAATGACATTAATAATTAAGATAATGATTATTATAATTACTATATTAGGGGTGATTAGGGTGATAATGACAGTAATGATAATAATGATGATGATAATGACAATAATGATGATGATTATCATTACAAAGCCCATCTATAATGAGAAAAAGGCTAAAAGTAGAAAAATACCAGAAGTCGAAAAACCGGCGAAATCTAGCCAAATACAGCCTTTGGAGAGATGAGTCCAAAACCCCCTTTTTCGAGTTTAAAGTATGATCATGATGATCTTAGCAATAATTCTGCTAATTATGATGATTTTGATGATAACCGAATCAATAATGACAATAATGACGATAATAATGATAATCATGAGAGTAATTAGGACAATAATTATGCTAATGATTTGCCTAATAATTGCAATAATAGCAATAATCAACACTACTCTAATGATTTTCCTAATAGTAATAACGACAATGATAACAGAAATAATAATTAAAGTAATTATAACAGGGCTATTATTGTTATAATCCTTATTATTGTTGTTATTATTTCCAGAATTATTATTATTGTCATTATCATTATTAGAATAATTATAATGATTAAAATGACATGAATAATTAAAAATAAAGATTATCATAATGACTATATTAAGGGTGCTTAGGGCGATGATGACAGTAATGATAATAATGATAATGATAATGACAATAATGATAGTTATCATTATAAGGCCCATCTATAATGAGAAAAAGGCAAAAAGTAGAAAAATCCTAAAAGTCGAAAAACAGGCGAAATTTAACTAAATACAGCCTTTGGAGAGATGAGTCGAAAACCCCCCTTTTTCGCGTTTAAAGGATGATTATGATGATCTTAGCAATAATTCTGCTAATTATGATGATTTTGATGATAACCCCATCAATAATGACAACAATGACGATAATAATGATAATTATGAGAGTAATTAGGATAATAATTATGATAATAATTATATAATGATGATTTGCCTAATAATTGCAATAATAGCAATAATTAACACTATTCTAATGATTTTCCTAATAATAATAACGACAATGATAACAAAAATTATAATAAAAGAAATTTTAACACGGCTATTATTGTTATAATCCTTATTATTGTTGTTATTATTTCCATAATTATCATTATTGTCATTATAATTATTAAAATAATTATAATGATGAAAAAGACATTAATAATTAAGATAATGATTATTATAATGACTATATTAAGGGTGATTAGAGCTATAATGACAGTAATGATAATAATGATGATGATAATGACAATAAAAATGATAATTATCATTATAAAGCCCATCTATAATGAGAAAAAGGCTAAAAGTAGAAAAATCCGAAAAAATCGAAAAACAGGTGAAATCTAGCGAAATACAGCCTTTGGAGAGACGAGTCGAAAACCCCGTTTTTTCGAATTTAAACGATGATCATGATGATCTTAGCAATAATTCTACTAATTATGATGATTTTGATGATAACCCCATCAATAATGAAAATAATGACGATAATAATGATAATTATGAGAGTAATTAGCATAATAATTATGATAATAATTATACAATGATAATCATAATGATGATTTGCCTAATAATTGCAATAATAGCAATAATCAACACTATTCTAATGATTTTCCTAATAATAATAACGACAATGATAACAAAAATAATAATAAAAGTAATTATAACACGGCTATTATTGTTATTATAAGTCTAATCATTGTTCTTATTATTTTCAGAATGATCTTTATTGTCATTATCATTATTAGAATAATTATAATGATGAAAATGGCATTAATAATTAAAAATAAAGATTATTATAATGACTATATTAAGGGTGCTTAGGGCGATAATGACAGTAATGATAATAATGATGATGATAATGACAATAATGATAATTATCATTATAAAGCCCATCTATAATGAGAAAAAGGCTAAAAGTAGAAAAATCCCAAAAGTCGAAAAACAGGCGAAATTTAGCTAAATACAGCCTTTGGAGAGAAGAGTCGAAAACCCCCTTTTTCGAGTTTAAAGGATGATTATGATGATCTTAGCAATAATTCTGCTAATTATGATGATTTTGATGATAACCCCATCAATAATGACAATAATGACGATAATAATGATAATTATGAGAGTAATTAGGACAATAATTATACATTGATAATTATAATGATAATTTGCGTAATAATTGCAATAATAGCAAAAATCAACACTATTCTAATGATTTTCCTAATAATAATAACGACAATGATAACAGAAATAATAATTAAAGTAATTATAACACGGCTTTTATTGTTATTATAATCCTTATTATTGTTGTTATTGTTTCTAGAATTGTCATTAGTGCCATTATCATTATTAAAATAAATATAATGATGAAAATGACATTAATAATTAAGATAATGATTATTATAATTACTATATTAGGGGTGATTAGGGCGATAATGACAGTAATGATAATAATGATGATGTTAATGACAATAATGATGGTGATTATCAATATAAAGCCCATCTATAATAAGAAAAAGGCTAAAAGTAGAAAAATCCCAAAAGTCGAAAAACAGGCGAAATCTAGCCAAATACAGCGTTTGGAGAGATGAGTCGAAAACCCCCCTTTTTCGAGTTTAAAGTATGATCATGATGATCTTAGCAATAATTCTGCTAATTATGATGATTTTGATGATAACCCCATCAATTATAACAATAATGACGATAATAATGATAATTATAAGAGTAATGAGGACAATAATTATGATAACAATTATACAATGATAATTATAATGATCATTTGCCTAATAATTGCAATAATAGCAATAATCAACACTATTCTAATGATTTTCCTAATAATAATAACGACAATGATAACATGAATAATAATAAAAGTAAGTATAACACAGCTATTATTGTTATTATAATCCGTATTATTGTTGTTATTATTCTCAGAATTATCATTATTGTCATTATCATTATCAGAATAATTATAATGATTATTATAATGACTATATTAAGAGTGCTTAGGGCGATAATGACAATAATGATAATAATGATGATGATAATGACAATAATGATAATAATCTTTATAAAGACCATCTATAATGAGAAAAAGGCTTAAAAGTAGAAAAATCCCAGAAGTCGAAAAACTGGCAAAATCGACCGAAATAAAGCCTTTCGAGAGATGAGTCGAAAACCCCTCTTTTTCGAGTTTAAATGATGATTATGATGATCTTACCAATAATTCTACTAATTATGATGATTTAGATGATAACCCCATCAATAATGACAATAATGACGATAATAATGATAATTATGAGAGTAATTAGGACAATAATTATACAATGATAATTATAATGATAATAATTATAATTGTTATAATAGCAATAATCAACACTATTCTAATGATTTTCCTAATAATAATAACGACAATGATAACAAAAATAATAAAAGTAATTATAACACGGCTTATTATGGTTGTTATTATTTTCAGAATTATCATTATTGTCATTATCATTATAAAAATTATTATAATGATGAAAAGGACATTAATAATTAAGATAATGATTATTACAATTACTATATTAAGGGTGATTACGGCGATAATGATAATAATGATGATAATGACAAAAAATGATTATCATTATAAAGCCCATCTATAATGAGAAAAAGGCTAAAAGTAGAAAAATCCCCCGAAAAATAGGCGAAATCTAGAGAAATACAGCCTTTGGAGAGATCAGTCGAAAACCTCCCTTTTCGAGTTTAAAGGATGATTATGATGATTTTTGCAATAATTCTGCTAATTATGTTGATTTTGATGATAACCGCATTAATGATTACAATAATGAAGATAATAATGATAATTATGGGTGTAATTAGGACAATAATTATGTTAATAATTATACAATGATAATTATAATGATTCGCCTAAAAATTGCAATAATAACAATAATCAACACTATTCTAATGATTTTCCAAATAATGATAACGACAATGATAACAGAAATAATAATAAAAGTAATTATAACACGGCTATTTTTGTTATATAATAACAAAAATAGCCGTGTTATAATTACTTTTATTATTATTTCCAGAATTATCTTTATTGTCATTATCATTATTAAAATAATTATAATGATGAAAATTACATTAATAATTAAGATAAAGATTATTATAATGACCATATAAAGGCTGATTAGGGCGATAATAAAAGTAATGATGATAATGATAAAAATGATGATAATTATCATTATAAAGCCCATCTATAATGAGAAAAAGGCTAAAAGTAGAAGTATCTCAAAAATCGAAAAACCGGCGAAATCTAGCGATATACAATCTTGCAGAGATGAGTCGAAAACCCTCTTTTTTCGAGTTTAAAGGATGATTAGGATGATCTTAGCAATAATTCTGCTAATTATGATGATTTTGATGTTAACCCCATCAAAAATGACAATAATGACGGTAATAATGATAATTATGAGAATAATTAGGACAATAATTATGATAATAATTATACAATGATAATTATAATGATGAATTGCCTAATAATTGCAATAATAGCAATAATCAACACTATTCTAATGATTTTCCTAATACTAATAACGAAAATGATAACAGAAATATTAATAAAAGTAATTATAACACGTTTTTTATTGTTATTATAATCCTTATTATTGTTTTTATTTTTTCAAAATTATCATTATTGTCATTATCATTATTAAAATAATTATAATGATGAAAATGGCATTAATAATTAAGTTAATGATTATTATAATCACTATATTAAGGGTGATTAAAGCGATAATGACAGTAATGATAATGATGATGATAATGACAATAATGATGAAAATAATCATTATCATTATAAAGCCCATCTATAATGAAAAAAAGGTTAAAAGTAAAAAATCCCAAATGTCGAAAAACCGTCGAAATCATAACGACAATGAGATAATAAAATTAATTATAACAAACTATTAATGTTATTATAATCATTATTATTGTCGTTATTATTTCCAGATTTATCATCATTAGCATTATCATTACTAAAATAATTATAATGATGAAAATGACATTAATAATTAAGATAATGATTATCATAATGACTATATTAAGGGTGATTAGGGCGATAATGACAGTAATGATAATAATGATGATATTAACAATAATGATAATGATCATTATGAAGCCCATCTATAATGAGAAAAAGGCTAAAAGTAGAAAAATCCCCAAAATCGAAAAAAGGCGAAATCTAGCGAAATACAGCCTTTGGAGTGATCAGTCGAAAACCCCCCTTTTTCGAGTTTAAAGGATGATTATGATGATCTTAGCAATAATTCTGCTAATTATGATGATTTTGATGATAACCCCATGATAATTATAAGGATGATTTGCATAATAATTGCAATAATAGCAATAATCAACACTATTCTAATTATTTTCCTAATAATAATAACGACAATGATAACAGAAATAATAATAAAACTAATTATAACACGGCTTATTAAAGTTTTCATTATTTCCAGAATTATCATTATTGTCATTATCTTTATAAAATAATTATAATGATGAAAATGACAATAATTATGATAATTATTACAATGACTATATTAAGGGTGATTAGGGCGATAATGACAGTAATGATAATAATGATGATAATGACAGAAATGATAATTATCATTATGAAGCCCATCTATAATGAGAAAAAGACTAAAAGTAGAAACATTAGAAGAATTATTGATAGGATCATCATAATCATTTAACTGGAAAAAGGGAGGTTTTCGATTGATATCTGGTATTTTTTCTACTTTTAGCCTTTTTCTCATTATAGATGGGCTTTATAATGATAATTATCATTATTGTAATTATCATCATCATTATCATTACCGTCATTATCGCCCTAATCACCGTTAATATAGTCATTATAATAAACATTATCTTAATCATTAATGTCATTTTCATCATTATAATTATTTTGATAATGATAATGACAATAATGATAATTCTGGATATAATAACAATAATAAAGATTATGATTACAATAATAGCTGTGTTATTTCTTTTATCACTGTAGCTATTATTAATACGAAAATCATTAGAATAGTGTTGATTATTGCTATTATTGTAATAATTAGGTATATCATAATTATAATTATCATTGTATAATTATTATCATAATTATTGTCCTAATACTCTAATAATTATCATTATTATCGTCATTATTGCTAAGATCATCATAATCATCCTTTCAACTCGAAAAATGGGGGTTTTCGACTTATCTCTCCACAGGCTGTATTTGGCTAGATTTCTCCGGTTTTTCGACTTTTGGGATGTTTCTACTTTTAGCCTTTTTCTCATTATAGATGGGCCTTATAATGATAACTATCAACATTATTGTCATTATCATTATTATCATTACTGTCATTATCACCCCAATCGACCTTAATATAGTCATTATAATAATCATTATCTTAATTATTAATGTCATTTTCATCATTATAATTATTTTGAAAAAGATAATGAAAATAATTATAATTCTGGAAATAATAATAACAATAATAGGGATTATAATAACAATAACAGCCGTGTTATAATTACTTTTATTATTATTTCTGTTATCATTGTCGTTATTATTATTAGGAAAATCATTAGAATAGTGTTGATTATTGCAATTATTAGGCAAATCATTATAATTATCATTGTATAATTATCATCATAATTATTCTTCTAATTACTCTCATAATTATCATTATCATCGTCATTATTGTCACTATTGACGTGGTTATCATCAAAATCATCATAATTAGCAGAATTATTGCTAAGATCATCATAATCATCCATAAAACTCGAAAAAGGGGGGTTTTCGACTCATCTCTCCAATGGCTGTATCTCGCTTGATTTTGCCGGTTTTTCGACATTTGGGATTTTTCTACTTTTTGCCTTTTTCTCATTATAGATGATAATTATCATAATTATAGTCATTATCATCATTATTATCATTACCGTCATTATCACCCTAATCACCCTTAATATAGTCATTATAATAATCATTATCTTAATTATTAATGTCATTTTCATTATAATTATTTTAATAATGATAATGAAAATAATGATAATTCTGGAAATAACAACAACAATAATAAGGATTATAATAACAATAATAGCCGTGTTATAATTACTTCTATTATTATTTCTTTTATCATTGTCGTTATTATTATTAGGAAAATACTTAGAATGGTGTTGATTATTGCTATTATTGCAATTATATCATTATAATTATCATTGTATAATTATTATCATAATTATTGTCCTAATTACTCTCACGATTATCATTATTATCATTATTGTCACTATTGATGGGTTTATCGTCAAAATCATCCTAATTAGCAGAATTATTGCTAAGATCATCATAGTCATCCTTTAAACACGAAAATGGGGGTTTTCGACTGATCTCTCCAGATGCAGTATTTGGCTAGATTTCGCCTGTGTTTCGATTTTGGGGATTTTTCTACTTTTAGCCTTTTTCTCATTATAGATGGGCTTCATAATGATCATTATCATTATTGTCATTATCATCATTATTATCATTACTGTCATTATCGCTCTAATCACCCTTAATATAGTCATTATGATAATTATTATCTTAATTATTAATGTCATTTTCATCATTATAATTATTTTAGTAATGATAATGCTAATGATGATAAATCTGGAAATAATACCGACAATAATAAGGATTATAATAACATTAATAGTTTGTTATAATTAATTTTATTGTCTCATTGTTGATTATTGCTATTATTGCAATTATTAGGCAAATCAGTATCATAATTATCATTGTATAATTATCATAATTATCATTGTATAATTATCATAATTATTGTCCTAATTACTCTCATAATTATCATCATCATCGTCATTATTCTCATTATTGATGGGGTTATCAAAATCATCATAATTAGCTGAATTTTTGCTAAGATCATCATAATCATCCTCTAAACTCGAAAAGGGTTTTTGGACTCATCTCCCGTAAGCCTGTATTTGGCTAGATTTCGTCGTTTTTTTAATTTTTGGGATTTATCTACTTTTAGCCTTTTTCACATTATAGATGGGCTTCATAATGATAATTATCATTACTGTCATTATCATTATCATTTTCATCATTACTGTCATTATCGCCCTAATCTCCTTATAATAATCATTATCTTAATTATTAATGTCACTTAAATAATTATAATTATTTTAATAATGATAATGACAATAATGATAATTCTGGAAATAATAACAATAATAAGGATTGTAATAACAATAATTGCCGTGTTATAATTACTTTTATTATTATTTCTTTTATCACTGTCGTTATTATTATTAGGATCATTAGAATAGTGTTGATTATTGCTATTATTGCAATTATTAGGCAAATCATCATTATAATTATCATTGTGTAATTATTATCATAATTATTGTCCTAATTACTCTCATAATTATCATTATTATCGTCATTATTGTCATTATTGATGGGGTTATCATCAAAATCATCATAATTAGCAGAAATTATTGCCAAGATCATCATAATCATCCTTTAAACTCGAAAAAGGGGGGTTTTCGACTTATCTCTCCAATGGTTGTATTTGGCTAGATTTCGCCGGTTTTTTCTAATTTTGGGATTATTCTACTTTTAGCCTTTTTTCATTATAGATGGGCTTTATAAATATAATTATCATTATTGTAATTATCATCATTATCATTACCGTCATTATCGCCCCAATCACCCTTAATATAGTCATTATAATAATCATTATCTTAATCATTAATGCCATTTTCATAATTATAATTATTTTGATAATGATAATGACAATAATTATAATTCTGGAAATAATAACAATAATAAGGATTATGATAACAATAATAGCCGTGTTATTTATTTTATCACTGTCGCTATTATTAAGAAAATCATTCGTTGATTATTGCTATTATTGCAATTATTAGGCAAATCATCATTATAATTATCATTGTATAATTGTTATCATAATTATTGTCCTAATTACTCTCATAATTATCATTATTATCGTCATTATTGTCATTATTGCTGGGGTTATCATCAAAATCATCATAACTAGCAGAATTATTGCTAAGATCATAATCATCCTTTAAACTCGAAAAAAGGGGGTTTTCGACTTATCTCTCCAAAGGCTGTATTTCCCTTATTTTCTCCCGTTTTTCGACTTCTGGGATTTTTCTACTTTTAGCCTTTTTCTCATTATAGATGGGCTTTATAAATATAATTATCATTATTGTAATTATGATCACCATTATCATTGTCATTATCGCCATATTCACTCTTAATATAGTCATTATAATAATCATTATCTTAATTATTAATGTCTTTTTCATCATCATAGTTATTTTGATAATGATAATGATAATAATGATAATTTTGGAAATAATAACAAAAATTAGGATTATGATAACAACAATAGCCGTGTTATAATTATTTTTATTATTATTTGTTATTATTGTCGTTATTATTATTAGGGAAATCATTAGACCAGTGTTGATTATTGCTACTATTGCAATTATTAGGCATATTATCATTATAATTATCATTGTATAATTATCATAATTATTGTCCTAATTACTCTCATAATTACCATTATTATCGTCATTATTGATGGGGTTATCATCAAAATCATCATAATTAGCAGAATTATTGCTAAGATCATCATAATCATCCTTTAAACTCGAAAAAGGGAGGTTTTCGACTGATCTCTCCAAAGGCTGTATTTGGCTAGATTTCGCCGGTTTTTCGACTTTTGGGGTTTTTCTACTTTTAGCCTTTTTCTCATTATAGATGGGCTTTATAATGATAATTATCATCATTATTGTCTGATTATCATCATTATTATCATTACTGTCATTATCGCCCTATTCACCCTTAATATAGTCTTATCTTAATCATTAATGCCATTTTCATAATTATAATTATTTTAATAATGATAATGACAATAATGATAATTCTGAAATTAATAACAACAATAATAAGGATTATAATAACAATAACAGCCGTGTTATAATTACTTTTATTATTATTTCTGTTATCATTTTCGTTATCATTATTAGGAAAATCATTAGAATAGTGTTGATTATTGCTATTATTGCAATTATTAGGCAAATCATCATTATGATTATCATTGTATAATTATTATCATAATTATTGTCCTTATTACTCTCATAATTGTCATTATTATCATCAATATTGTCATTATTGATGGGGTTATCATCAAAATCATCCTAATTAGCAGAATTATTGCTTAGATCAACATAATCATCCTTTAAACTCGAAAAAGGGGTTTTCGGCTCATCTCTCCAAGCCTGTATTTGGCTAGATTTCGCCGGTTTTTCGACTTTTGGGATTTTCTACTTTTAGCCTTTTTCTCATTATAGATGGGCTTTATAATCATCATCATCATTATTGTCATTATCATCATTATTATCATTACGTTCATTATCGCCCTAATCACCCTTAATATAGTCATTATAATCATCATTATCTTAATTATTAATGTCATTTTCATAATTATAATTATTTTAATAATGAAAATAATAACAACAATAATAAGGATTATAATAACAATAACAGCCGTGTTATAATTACTTTTATTATTATTTCTGTTATTATTGTCGTTATCATTATTAGGAAAATCATTAGAATAGTGTTGATTATTGCTATTATTGCAATTATTTGGCAAATCATCATTCTAATTATCATTGTATAATTATTATCATAATTATTGTCCTAATTACTCTCATAATTATCATTATTATCGTCATTGATGTCTTTATTGATGGGGTTATCATCAAAATCATCATAATTAGCAGAATTATTGCTAAAATCATCATGAAAAACGGGAGATTTAGCCTGTTTTTCGACATTTGGGATTTTTCTACTTTTAGCCCTTTTCATATTATAGATGGGCTTTATAATGATAATTATCATAAGTCATTATCGCCCTAATCACCCTTGATATAGTCATTATAATAATCATTATCTTAATTATTAATGCCATTTTCATCATTAGCAGAGTTATTGCTAAGATCATCATAATTTATCCTTTAAACTGGAAAAAGTGGGGGTTTCGACTGATCTCTCCAAAGGCTGTATTTCGTTCGATTTCGCCGGTTTTTCGACATTTGGGATTTTTCTACTTTTAGCCTGCTTCTCATTATAGATGGGCTTTATAATGGTAATTATCATCATTAATGTCATTATCATCATCATTATCATTACTATCATTATCACCCTAATCACATAGTCATCATAATAATAATTATCTTTATTATTAAAGTAATTTTCATCATTATAATTATTTTAATAATGATATATACAATAATGATAATTCTGGAAATAGGAACAACAATAATAAGTATTATAATAAAAATAGCCGTTATAATTACTTTTATTATTTCTGTTATCATTGTCGTAATTATAATTAGGAAAATCATTTGAATAGTGTTGATTATTGTTATTATTGCAATTATTAGGCAAATCATCATTATAATTATTATTGTCTAATTATTGTCCTAATTACTCTCATAATTATCATTATTATCGTCATTATTGTCATTATTGATGGGGTTATCATCAAAATCATCATAATTAGCAGAATTATTGCTAAGATCATCATAATCATCATTTAAACTCGAAAAAAGGGGGTTTTCGACTGATCTCTCCAAAGGCTGTATTTCGCTAGATTTCGCCGGTTTTTCGACTTCTGGGATTTTTCTACTTTTAGCCTTTTGTTCATTATAGATGGGCTTTATAATGATAATCATCATCATTATTATCATTATCATTATTATTATTACTGTCATTATCGCCCTATTCACCCTTAATATAGTCATTATGATAATCATCATTTTAATTATTCATGCCATCTTCATCATTATAATTATTTTAATAATGATAATGACAATAATGATAATTCTGAAAATAATAACAACAATAATACGGATAATAATAACAATAAAAGCCGTGTTATAATTACTTTTATTATTATTTCTTTTATCATTGTCGTTATTACTTTTAGGAAAATCATTAGAATAGTGTTGAATATTGCTATTATTACAATTATTAGGCTAATCATCATTATGATTTTAACATTAATTCATTAATTGTGATGATTTTCATGATAATTCCTTTATTATATGCAATAATGATTATAATTATTATGATAATGACAATGATAATGACAATAACAATGATGATAATGAGAAAATCATAATCATAATGATAATTTTGATAATTACTGCAATAATAGCAATAATCAACTCTATTCAAATAATTTTCAGATTAATAATGACAATAGAAAAAATTATAACATCATTATCATTGTAATTATAATTATTACTATTGTCATTATTATTTTTAAAATCATTATTATTGCTATTATCATTATAAGAATAGTTATGATGAAGAAAATAGCTAAAATAATTGGCATAATAATCATTATAACTGCAAAAATGATGATAATGACTATAATGATAATAATCGTAAGAATAATGAAAGTAATGATAGTTATGATGATAATAATTATTATCCAGTCCATTTACAATGAAATAAAGGCCAAAAGTAATTAAATCCCATAACTCGAAAAACGGCAAAATCTAGCGTATTACAGCCTTGTGAGAGAAACGTCGAAAAAAACCTTTTTCACTCTTTATTTGTAATTATGAGGATTTTAACATTAATTCAGGTAATTGTGATGATTTCCATGACAATTCTTTCATTATATGCAATAATGATGAAAATTATGATGATAATGACAATGATAATGATAATAATAATGATAATAATGATAAAATCATAATTATAATGATAATTTTGATTATTACTGCAATAATAGCAATAATCAACTCTATTCCAATAGTTCTGATGATAAAAATAGATATAATAATTAGCAAAATTATCAATATAACTGCAAGAAGGATGATAATATTGATGATAATCATGATGATAATGGCTATAATGATATTAATCTTAAGAATAATGACAGTAAAGATAATAATGATGATAATAATCATTATCCAGTCCATTTATAATGAAATAAAGGCCAAAAGTAATCAAATCCCGAAAGTCGAAAAAATGGCAAAATGTAGCCTATTACAGTCTTTTGAGAGAAACGTCCATAAAAAACTTTTTCGCTTTTTATTTGCAATTATGAGGATTTTAACATTAATTCAGGTAATTGTGATGATTTTCATGATAATTCCTTCATTATATGCAATAATGATGATAATTATGATGATAATGAAAATGATAATTACAATAATAATGATAATAATGATAAAATCACAATCATAATGATATATTTTTTATAAATACTGTAATAATAGTAATAATCAACTCTATTCCAATAATTTTCAGACTAATAATGACAATAAAAATAATATCATTATCATTGTCATTATCATTATTACTATTGTCATTATTATATCTAAAATTATCATTATTGCTATAATCACTATAAAAATAGATATAATGATGAAAATAGTTATAATAATAAGCATCATAATCATTATAACTGCAATAATGATGATAATGATGATAATCATGATGATGATGACTATAATGATAATAATCATAAGAATAATGACAGTAATTATGAGGATTCTAACATTAATTCAGGTAATTGTGATGATTTTCATGATAATTCCTTTATTATATGTAATGATGATGATAATTATGATGATAATGACAATGATAATGACAATAATAATGATAATGATAAAATCATAAATATAATGATAATTTTGATAATTACTGCAATAATAGCAATAATCAACTCTTATGATTATTATCATTATAGTCATTATCATCGTGATTATCATCATTATTGCAGTTATAATGATTATTATGCTAATTATTATAGCTATTTTCATCATCATCACAATTACCTGAATTAATGTTAAAATCCTCATAATTACCAATAAAAAGCGACGTTTCTCCCAAAAGGCTCGAATTTGCCGTTTTTTCGCCTTGTGGGATTGTATTACTTTTCGCCTTTATTTCATAATAAATGGACTGGATAATAATTATAATCATCATTATTATCATTACTGTCATTCTTCTTATGATTATTATCAATATAGCCATTATCATCATGATTATCATCATTATTATCATCATTATTGCAGTTATAATGATTATTATGCTAATCCTTACAGCTATTTTCATCATCATAACTATTTTTATAATGATAATAGCAATAATGATGATTTTAGAAATAATAATGACAATAGTAATAATTATAATGACAATGATAATGATGTTATTATTATTTCTATTGTCATTATTAGTCAGAAAATTATTGGAATAGAGTTGATTATTGCTATTATTGCAGTAATTATCAAAATTATCATTATAATTATGAATTTATCATTATCATTATTATTGTCATTATCATAATAATCATCATTATTGCATATAATAAAGGAATTATCATGAAAATCATTACAATTACCTGAATTAATGTTAAAATCCTCATAATTACCAATAAAAGCGAAAAGGGGTTTTAAACGCTAGATGGAATAGAGTTGATTATTGCTATTATTGCATTAATTATGAAATTTATCATTATAATTATGATTTTATCATTATTATCATTATTATTGTCATTATCATTGTCATTATCATCATAATTATCATCATTATTGCATATAATGAAAGTTATCATAAAAATCATCACAATTACCTGAATTAATGTTAAAATCCTCATAATTACCAATATAAAGCGAAAAAGTTTTTTTTTCGACGTTTCCCTCAAAATGCTGTAATACGCTAGATTACAATTACAATGATAATGAAGTTATTATTATTTCTATTGTCATTATTAGTCGGAAAATTGTTGGAATAGAGTTGACTATTGCTATTATTGCAGTAATTATCAAAAATATCATTATAATTATGATTTTATCATTATTATCGTTATTGTCATTATCATTGTCATTATCATCATAATCATCATTTTTGCATATAATGAAGGAATTATCATGAAAATCATCACAATTGCCTGAATTTATGTTAAAATCCTCATAATTACCAATAAAAAGCGAAAAAGGTTTTTTTTTCGACGTTTCTCTCAAAAGGCTGTAATAGGCAAGATTTTGCCGTTTTTTGGACTTTTGGGATTATATTACTTTTGGCCTTTATTTCATTATAAATGGATTGGATAATAATTATTATCATCATTATCATTATTGTCATGATTCTTATGATTATTATCATTACTGTAATTATTCTTATAATTATTATAATTATAGTCAATATCGTCATGATTATCATCATTATTACAGTTATAATGATTATTATGTTAATTATTACAGCTATTTTCATCATAATAACTATTTTTATAATGATAATAGCAATAATGATAATTTTAGAAATGACAATGACAATAGTAATAATTATAATTAAGATGATAATGACGTTATTATCATTTCTATTGTCATTATTAGTCTGAAAATTATTGGAATAGAGTTGATTATTGCTATTACTGCAGTAATTATCAAAATTATCATTATAATTATGATTTCATCATTATTATTTTAATTTTTATTGACATTATCATGATTATCATCATTATCATCATTATTATCATCATTAATGCAGTTATAATGATAATTATGCTAATTATTATAGCTATTTTCATCCTCATAACTATTTTTATAATGATAATAGCAATAATGATAATTTTTAGAAATAATAATATTTCTAATGACAATGATAATAATGTTATTATTATTGCTATTGTCGTCATTAATCTGAAAATTATTGGATTATTTGAGTATCATTATTATTGCATATAATGAAGGAATTCTCATGAAAATCATCACAATTACCTGAATTAATATGAAAATCCTCATAATTAACAATAAAAAGTGAAAAAGGTTTTTTTTCGACGTTTCTCTCAAAAGGCTGTAATAGGCTAGCTTTTACCGTTTTTTCGACTTATGGGATTTTATTACTTTTGGCCTTTATTCCATTATAAATTGACTGGATAATAATTATTATCATCATTATTATCATTAATGTCATTATTCTTATGATTATTATCATTATAGTCATTATCATCATGACAATCATCATTATTATCATCATTATTGCAGTTATAATGATTATTATGCTAATTATTATAGCCATTTTCATCATCATAACTATTTTTATAATGATGATAGCAATAATGATAATTTTAGAAATAATAATGACAATAGTAATAATTATAATGACATTGATGATGATATTATTACTTCTATTGTCATTATTAGTCTGAAAATTATTGGAATAGAGTTGATTATTGCTATTATTGCAGTAATTATCAAAATTATCATTATAATTATGATTTTATCATTATCATTATTATTGTCATTATCATATCCATTACCATCATAATTATCATCATTATTGTAGATAATGAAGGAATTATCATGAAAATCCTCCTAATTAACAATAAAAAGCGAAAAGGTTTTTTTTTTCGACGTTTCTCTCAAATGGCTGGGATTTTATTACTTTTGGCCTTTATTTCATTAAAAATGGACTGGATAATAATTATTATCATTACTATCATAACTGCCATTATTCTTATGATTATTATCATTATAGTCATTATCATCATAATTATCATCATTATTTTCATCATTATTGCAGTTATTATGATTATTATGCTAATTATTATAGCTATTTTCATCATAACATTTATTATAATGATAAAAGCAATAATGATAATTTAAGAAATAATAATGACAATAGTAATAATTATAATGACAACGATAATGATGTTTTTATTTCTATTGTCATTATTATTCGGAAAATTGTTGGAATAGAGTTGATTATTGCTTTTATTGCAGTAATTATCAAAATTATCATTATAATTATGGTTTTATCATTATTATCATTATTATTGTCATTATCATTGTCATTATCATAATTATCATTTTTGCATATAATGAAGGAATTATCATGAAAATCATCACAATTACCTGAATTAATGTTAAAATCCTCATAATTACCGATAAAAAGCGAAAAAGTTTTTTTTTGACGTATCTCTCTTTATTACCCTAGATTTTGCCGTTTTTTTCGACTTATAGGATTTAATTACTTTTGGCCTTTATTTCATTATAAATGGACTGGATAATAATTATTATCATCATTATTATCATTAGTCATTATTCATATGTTTATTATCATTATAGTCATTATCATCATGATTATCATCAGTTATGATGATTATTATGCTTATTATTATAGCTATTTTCATCATCATATTTTTTATAATGATAATAGCAATAATGATAATTTTAGAAATAATAATGACAATAGTAATAATTATAATAACAATGATAATGATGTCATTATTATTTCTATTGGCATTATTAGTCTGAACATTATTGGAATAAAGTTGATTATTGCTATTATTGCAGTAATTATCAAAATTATCATTATAATTCTGATTTTATCATTGCTATCATTATCATTATCATTATCATTGTCATTAGTATCTTAATTATCATCATTATTGTATATAATGAAGGAATTATCATGAAAATAATCACAATTGCCTGAATTAATGTTCAAATCCTCATAATTACCAATAAAAAGCGAAAAAGTTTTTTTTCGACTTTTCTCTCAAAAGGCTGTAATACGCTAGATGTTGCCTTTTTTTTTTTTTGACTTTTTTGGGATTCTATTACTTTTGGCCTTTATTTCATTATAAATGGATTGGATAATTATTATTATCATCAATTTCATTACTGTCATTATTCATATGATTATTATCATTACTGTTATTATTCTTATAATTATTATCATTATAGCCATTACCTTCATGATTATCATCATTATTATCATCATTATTGCAGTTATAATGATTATTATGCTAATTATTACAGCTATTTTCATCATCATAACTATTTTTATAATGATAATAGCAATAATGATAATTTTAGAAATAATAATGACAATAGTAATAATTATAATGACAATGATAATGATGTTATTATTATTTCTATTGTCAATATTAGTCTGAAAATTATTGGAATAGAGTTGATTATTGCTATTACTGCAGTAATTATCAAAATTATCATTATATATATGATTTTATCATTATTATTGTCATTTTCATTGTCATTATCATCATGATTATCATCATTATTATCATCATTATTGCAGTTATAATGATTATTATGCTAATTATTATAGCTATTTTCATCATCATAACAATTTTTATAATGATAATAGCAATAATGATAATTTTAGAAATAATAATGACAATAGTAATAATTCTAATGGCAATGATAATGATGTTATTATTATTTCTATTGTCATTATTAGTCTGAAAATTATTGGATTTGAGTGGATTATTGCTATTACTGCAGTAATATTCAAAATTATCATTATAATTATGATTTTATCATTATTATCATTATTATTGTCATTATCATCATAATTATCATCATTATTGCATATTATGAAGGAATTATCATGAAAATCGTCACAATTACCTAAATTAATGTTAAAATCCTCATAATTACCAATGAAAAGCGGAAAAGGGTATTTTTCGACGTTTCTCTCAAAAGGCTGTAATAGGCTAGATTTTACCGTTTTTTCGACTTCTGGGATTTTATTACTTTTGGCCTTTATTTCATTATAAATCGACTGGATAATATTTATTATCATCATTATTATCATTACTGTCATTATTCTTATGATTATTATCATTATAGTCATTATGATCATGATTATCATCATTATTGCAGTTATAATTATTGTTATGCTAATTATTGCAGTTATTTTCATCATCACAACTATCTTTATAATGATAATAGCAATAATGATAATGATGATATTATTTTTTCTATTGTCATTATTAGTCTAAAAATTATTGGAATAGAGTTGATTATTGCTATTATTGCAGTAATTATCGAAATTATCATTATAATTATGATTTTATCATTATTATCATTATTATTGTCATTATCATTTACATTATCATCATAATTACCATCATTATTGCATATAATGAAGATATTATCATGAAAATCATCACAATTATCTGAATTAATGTTAAAATTCTCCTAATTACAAATAAAAAGCGAAAAGTTTTTTTTCGACGTTTCTCTCAAAAGGCTGTAATACGCTAGATTTTGCCGTTTTTCGACCTTTGGGATTTTATTACTTTTGGCCTTTATTTCATTATAAATGGACTGGATAATCATTATTATCATCATTATTATCATTACTGTCATTATTTTCATGATTATCATTATAGACTATCATCATGAAAATCATCACTATTATCATCATTATTGCAGTTATAATTATTAATATGCTAAATATTATAGCTATTTTCATCATCATAACTATTTTTATAATGATGATAGCAATAATGATAATTTTTGAAATAATAATGATAATAGTAATAATTATAATGACAATGATAAGGATATTATTATTTTTATTGTCATTATTAGTCTGAAAATTATTGGAATAGAGTTGATTATTGCTATTATTGCAGTAATTATCAAAAATATCATTATAATTATGATTTTATCATTATTATTGTCATTATCATTGTCATTATCATCATGATTATCATCATTATTGTATATAATGAAGGAATTATCATGAAAATCACCACAATTACCTGAATTCATGTTAAAATCCTCATAATTACCAATAAAAAGCGAAAAGGTTTTTTTTCGACGTTTCTCTCAAAAGGCTGTAATAGGCAAGATTTTGGCGTTTTTTTTTCGACTTTTGGGATCATCATTATTGCAGTTATAATGATTATTATGCTAATTATTATAGCTATTTTCATCATTATAACTATCTTTATAATGATAATAGCAAGAATGTTAATTTTTGAAATAATAATGACAATAGTAATAATTATAATGACAATGCTAATGAAGTTATTATTATTTCTATTGTCATTATTAGTCTGAAAATTATTGGAATAGAGTTGATTATTGGTATTATTGCAGTAATTATCAAAATTGTCATTATAATTATGATTTTATCATTATTATTATCATTATCATTGTCATTTTCATCATAATTATCATCCTTATTGCATATAATGAAGGAATTATCATGAAAATCATCACAATTATCTGAATCAATATTAAAATCCTCATAATTATCAATAAAAAGCGAAAAAAGTTTTGTTTTCGACGTTACTCTCAAAAGGCGGTAAAACGATAGATTTTAGTTTTTTTTCGAATTCTGGATTTTTTTTACTTTTGGCCTTTATTTCATTATAAATGGACTGGATAACAATTAACATTATTATTATCATTACTGTTATTTTTTTATGATTATTATCATTACAGTCATTATCTTATGATTATCATCATTATTATCATCATTATTTTTGCTATGATGATTATTATGCTAAATATTATAGCTGTTTTCATCATCATAACTATTTTTATAATTATAATAGCAATAATGATAATTTTAGAAATAATAATGACAATAGTAATAATTATAATGACAATGATAATGCTGTTACTATTTTTTCTAATGTCATTATTAGTCTGAACATTATTGGAAATGAGTTGATTATTGCTATTATTGCAGTAATTATCAAAATTATCATTATAATTATGATTTTATCATTATTATCATTATTATTGTCATTATCATTATCATCATCATCAGAATTATCATCATTATTGCATATAATGAAGGAATTATCATTAAAATCATCACAATTACCTGAATTAATGTTAAAATCCTCATAATTACCAATAAAGAGCGAAACGGGTTTTTTTCGACGTTTTTCTCAAAATGCTAGATTTAGCCGTTTCCTTTTCGACTTTTGGGATTTTATTTCTTTTGCCCTATATTTCATTACAAATGGACTGGATAATAATTATTATCCTCATTGTCATTATTCTTATAATTTTTATCATCATGATTATCATCATTATCATTATTACAGTTATAATGATAATTATGCTAATTATTATATCATCATAACTATTTTTATAATGATAATAGCAATAATGATAATTTTAGAAATAATAATGACAATAGTAATAATTATAATGACAATGATGATGATGTTATAATTATTTCTATTTTCATTATCAGTCTGAAAATTATTGGAATAGAGATGATTATTGCTATTATTGCAGTGATTATCAAAATTATCATTATAATTATGATTTTATCATTATTATCATTATTATTGTCATCATCATTGTCATTATCACCATAATTATCATCATTATTGCATATAATGAAGGAATTATTATAAAAATCATCACAATTACCTGAATTAATGTTAAAATCATCATAATTACCAATAAAAAGCGAAAAAGGGTTTTTTTTCGACGTTTCTCTCAAAAGGCTGTAATAGGCAAGATTTTGCCGTTTTTTCGACTTATGGGATTTTATTACTTTTGGCCTTTATTTCATTATAAATGGATTGGATAATAATTATTATCATCATTATTATCATTACTGTCATTATTCTTCTTATTATTATTATTATACTCATTATCGGTATGATTATCATCATTATTATCATCATTATTTCATTTATAATGATTATGCTAATTATTATAGCTATTTTCATCATCATAACTATTTTTATAATGATAATTGCAATAATGATAATTTTAGAAATAATAATGACAATAGTAATAATGATAATGACAATGATAATGATATTATTATTTCTATTGTCAATTATCATTATTATTATAATTATTGCGGTTATGATAATTATTATGCTAATTATTATATCAATTTTCATCACTATAACTATTTTTATAATGATAATAACAATAATAATAATTTTAGAAATAATAATGACAATAATAATAATCATAATAACAATAATAATGATGTTATTATTTCTATTGCCATTATTAGTATGAAAATTATTGGAATAGAGTGAATTATTGCTATTATTGCAGTAATTATCAAAATAATCATTTTATCATTATTACCATTATTATTATCATTATCATCCCAATTATCATCATTATTGTCAATAATAAAGGAATTATCATGAAAATCATCATAATTACCTGAATTAGTGTTAAAATCATCATAATAACCACTGAAAAGCGAGAAAATGTTTTTTTTCGACGTTTCTTTGAAAAAGCTGTAATACGCTAGATTTTGCCGTTTTTTCGGCATTTGGGATTTTATTACCTTTAGTCTTTATTTCTGTTTAAATGGACTGAATAATTATTATCATCATTATTATCATTATTGTCATTGTTTTTATGATTACTATCATTATAGTCATTATCATCATAATTATCATTATTATCATCATTATTGCAGTTATAATCATTATGCTAATTATTATTGCTATTTTCATCATTAAAGCTAGTTTCATAATGATAATAACAATAATGATAATTTTAGAAATAATAATGACAATAATAAATATGATAACAATTACAATAATGTTATTGCCATTATTAGTATGAAAATTACTGGAATAGTGTTAATTATTGCAATTATTGCAGTAATTATCAATATTATTAAATTATCATTTTACCATTATTTTCTTTAATATCGTCATTATCATCATTATTGTCAATTATAAAGGAATTATCATGAAAATCATCATAATTACCTGAATTAATGTTAAAATTATCAAAATTACCATTAAAAAGCGAAAAAGTTTTTTTTCGACATTTTTCTCAGACGGCTACATTTTACTGATTTTTCGACTTAAGGGATTTTATTACTTTTAGCCTTTATTTCATTGTTAATGGACTGAATAATTATTATCATCATTATTGTCATTATTTTTATGATTACTATCATAGTAGTCACTATCATCATAATTATCCTTATTATCATCATTATTGCAGTTATAATAATTATTATGCTAATTATTATTGCTATTTTCATCATTATAATTATTTTTATAATGATAATAACAATAATGATAATTTTAGATATAAGAATGACAATAATAATAATTATAATAACAATGATAATGCTGTTATTATTATTTCTATTGCCATTATTAGTATGAAAATTATTGGAGTAGAGTTAATTATTGATATTATTGCAATAATTATCAAAATTATCATTTTAATTATCATTTTATCATTATTATCATGATTATTGTCATTATCATCATAGTTATCATCATTATTGTCAATAATAAAGGACTTATCATAAAAATCATGATAATAACAATAATGATAATTTTAGATATAAGAATGACAATAATAATTATTATAATAACAATGATAATGCTGTTATTATTTCTATTGCCATTATTAGTATGAACATTATTGGAATAGAGTTAATTATTGCTATTATTGCAGTAATTATCAAAATTATCATTTTAATTACCATTTTATCATCATTATCATGATTATTGTCATTATCATCATAGTTATCATCATTATTGTCAATAATAAAGGACATCATAAAAATCATCATAATTACCTGAATTAATGTTAAAATCATCATAATTACCATTAAAAAGCGTTTTTTTCGACGTTTCTCTCAAACTGCTGAAATACGCTAGATTTTGCCGTTTTTTTCGATTTTGTGGATTTTATTAATTTTTGCCTTTATTTCATTATAAATGGAGTGAATAATTATTATTATCATCATAATTATCATTATTATTATCATTATTGCGGTTATGATAATTATTATGCTAATTATTATTGCAATTTTCATCACTATAACTATTTCTATAATGATAATAACAATAATAATTTTAGAAATAATAATGACAATAATAATAATCATAATAACAATGATAATGATGTTATTATTTCTATTACCATTATTAGTATGAGTTAATTATTGCTATTATTGCAGTAATTATAAAAATTATCATTGTAATTATCATATCATTATTATTGTCATTATCATCATAATTGTCATTATTATTGTCAATAATAAAGGAATTATCATGAAAATCATCATAATTACCTGAATTAATGTTAATATTATCCTAATTACCATTACAAACCGAAAAAGGCGTTTCTCTCAAAAGGCTGTAATTCGCTAGATTTTGACGTTTTTTCGCCATCTGGGATTTTATTACTTTTAGCCTTTATATCATTATAAATGGACTGAATAATTATTATTATCATCATTACTATCATTAATGTCATTATTTTTATGATTACTATCATCATAATCATTATCATCATAATTATCATTATCATAATTATCATTATTATCATCATTATTGCAGTTATAATAAATATTATGCTAATTATTATTAATTATGTTAATTATTGCTATTATTGCAGTAATTATCAAAATTATTATTATAATTATCATTTTATCACTATTATCATTATTATTGTCCTTATCATCATAATTATTATTATTATTGTCATTTTCATCACAATTATCATCATTATTGTCAATAATAAAGGAATTATTATGAAAATCATCAAAATTACCTGAAGATCGTGGCGTCGGCTGTGAGAGGCTGGTGAAGTGACTGCCTCCAGCTCCTCCGTGTTGCAATACTGTCCCAGGCAGTATTGCAACCCTTGAGGAATGTTGAAGACAGTTTCTGATTTTGATATTAATTCATGTATTGTCTTTATTAGATGGTTATGTCGGTGTCTTCATAGACACAGATAACTTATCCCTTCTAGCCAGATGTGTGCCAGTGGGAGAGAGGTTGGTATGGTCAGTTTGCTTTTGAGTACATGTGGTTTGGGGGGTTTGGGCTGATTCTTGTCAAGCTTCTAGGCCATCATCGGTGCTCCCCCTGTGTGGATGTGTGAGCTTCCTTTATGCTTTCATAGTTTGCGTCCTCAAGGTATTCTAGACGCTCCCATGTCCTCGTTGCCTGGTGGTGGATTCTTATGTTTATTGGTCTATTTTGTAAAGTGTGTGGAGTTCCCTGATTGATGAGCGTGGGTTGGGCCACCTTATTCCTTTTGTCCATAGGATAGCTTTGTTCTGTATTGCCTGTAGTTTATACTATGATGATACGGCCATCGTATTTAGAGGGACTGGTGGATATTCAAGTATTGGTCTAGCATTTTGTACAAGTATATTTTTATATCTTCTGGGCATCCCGAGAATCTCTTCAGCTTTGCTAGTACGTTGTTGGTTATATTGATTCTCTCTTTGTGTGCTGCGATACCCGTGTTTGTTATTTTCAAGCCCAGAAGTTTCCCTTCTTTTGTGAACCCCACATCTATGTTGGCAAGATCGGGGTTTCCAGGTTTTGTCCTGGCGGCAGGGATGATCAGAAAATTGTTTTTGTTTTTTATTTTCCATTCTTCTTCGAATCTATTTATGGCCGCTATGGCTCTGTCTTTGGTGAGTCTAATAAATTGTTGTCTTGGTGAAGGATGAAAGATGATTTGCGTAATGTCGTCCGCATACATTATGTAATTGCTGTTTGTTGCAGGGGTAGGCGATGTATATACAATGAAGAGTGTGGGTGAAAGCACACTCCCCTGTGGAACTCCACTCAGTAGTGGGAATTCCTGCCCTTCTAATTGGCCAACTCTTAATTTAGCTCTCCTGTTTTGTAGGAAATTACATAGTAGGGGGGCTGGGTAGGTTCAGGTGTTATATACACATAAACATATATAAACATATACATATATATATATACAAATACACACACACACACACACACACACAAACGCACACACACACACACACACACACACACACACACACACACACACACACACACACACACACACACATATATATATATATATCTTTGAAGAAAAATGGTATTAACTGTAGGAAAGAAAGACAAATATTGGGGGTATCATGTTTGTAAAAGAAACAATGTTCCGTTATTCAAAATTGTTTAATTGACGAGACAACGAGACAGGCGAAATGTTCTTGTGACGTCTGGATTTTCTTCGCAGCACTTCCCATTCCCTCATAGTATGATTTATTAACTGTTGGGAGGTTTTTCCATTAGCTGTTTCGAAAACACTGACAACATTTTCTCAAACATTTTTTCATTGGGTTTAAGTCACATGCCTTGCCTGGTCGTCGAAGGACCTCCAGGTGGCTTTATTTATGGAACCCTTCGTAGGTCAGTTATCCTACACGAATATGGTTGTTTCCTGGAAGGGCAGAGGCATAACGGCGTACTGATGGGAGGAACACACACACACACACACACACACACACACACACACACACACACACACACACACACACACACATATATATATATATATATATATATATATATATATATATATATATATATATATATATATATATATATATTTCTAACAATTCAATATATCTATAAAAGTTGCATTTTTGTACTGTTTTGCCAACATCATGCAGGATGATCCACCTCCACATATCACAGGTCTCGCGGTCACTCGCCGTTTCATATTATCATTATGTCCTATTTCTCTTCTCCAGTAATCTAGATATTTTTCCATATACTGCTAGGCGAGTTGGACGCTACGTCAGCGATGTCGTTTGTCAACCAACTTTTTGGTGACGTTCTACGGTGTATTCCAATCTGCATGTAGTCTTTTTCTTCACCATGCAGCCAGCTGTAGGTCTTCATGAATTTTAAATGCGTTGGTGAACGAGTGTGTTCGTTCTGGAGGCCCACCTCCTCCCACCTTATCTACCAGTGTACCATCGTATGTGAGATACCCAGCTCTTAGAATATCACTGTTAGAGAAATAACTTTTCCTCATCCCATTATAGCGGTCTCTGTTTGCCATTTCATCTACCCTTTCGTCCATCCTGAAACAGGTGTCAGCTTGACAGCCTCGTTTTCACCAAGGATTTCCTAAGTTATGATATTTTAGACCATCGAATATATCTCCTTTCTTATTTAACACATATGAAGATTAGACGCGAAATATATATTCAGGAATTTAAGAATATTTATTAGCATTATAATTATAAAATATACGATTTTGTGTTATTCCTTTTCTAGAGCGTTCCTCTATGACAAATAAAGGGAAAACAAATGCATACATGATATTACAGTAGAAAACGAGAAATTCCCATTTCATTAGTAGAAACATATATATGTATATATATATATATATATATATATATATATATATATATATATATATATATATATATATATATATATATATATATATATATATATATACACATATATATATAATGTATGTATATATATATATATATATATATATATATATATATATATATATATATATATATATATATATATATATACATATATATATATATAATGTATGTATATATATTAGATATACAACACATGTATTGAATTTTTGCTATTCACCCTCCTTGGAACTGTAGTGGACTGAAATATTCAATATTTTAATGTAGTGTCTCTCCCTCAGTGGCCTGGCATTATTTGTGAAAAAGTCCAGCAGAACAGAATTCTACGGGAATTACACGCCCGACTCCATGACTTGTCGGTACGGAAGTACATATACGGTTTGCGCAAGACGGGCGGAATAAAGCTACAGGTACAAGAGCCCTTGAAAAGACGAACGCCTTTCCTTTCAAGAGGAGGAGGGGAGCACCCTCGGACCATAGCCAGGGGACGGATTCATGCTTGATTTTTTTCTCTCTCTCTTTCTTTTTTTAATAAATGTTTATTTTACTAAAGTAAGAATAACTACTCTTTTTAGTATACCCCGCCACTCTTCAAAGCGCACAGCACCCGCTTTAAAAAAAAGGGGAAAGATGAGAGCATAAACAGCGAAACACGTATTTTTAGCAGAGTCACGGCTGAAAGTTTCTTTCATTACGTCTTTTTTAATCAAAGATATCTTTGTTTTTAATTAGTTATTTTTCTTTTTAAAGGATTTACAGTAACGAAATGCTTATTTTGAAAGCAGCCGTAGGACTCTTCTTTAAAAGAATTTATTAAAGAAACGTAAGAATCAACATTCACGCCCTGCTACCTGTGTTCCCCCGGAGCACAGGTGTAATTACGTGGTTCTCACCTATTCACAGGAGTTGCTGCAGGTGGAGGCGGGGACACGCTAGACTAGGCTGTCCTTTATTTTATTTTATCGTGGATTACCTCTTTTTCATTGATATATTGCAGCACGAAGGTAAAGTGGTCTTGGGAAAGTGTTTTAGTGGCAAAGTGTTACTTTAGACTATACATTCGGGCAAAGAACTGAAAGGCTGGTGCTCTCTTTTATCGCTCCTTTCTTGTTAGTGATTTTATTTTGAGCTCGTGAGGGAACGTTTTTTTTTTTTACATACTATTAGTATTTTAAAATTTTTACTTTTTTTCCAAGTTCCTTTAAGTTAGCTAGTTCCTGTCACTTTTAGAATTTTGTTTTAGGTTTTGCATTGTTTCATGTTCATTTTATTCTCATTGTTTTATAATAATATGATTTTTATAATTAGTGATTTTTTACTCTTATCAAGTTTTTTGAGGTTCATGTACCTGATGATTTAAGTGCTTGCTGGTTCATTAACTTACCTGACGATTTAAGTGCTTGCTGGTTCATTAACTTACCTGACGATTTAAGTGCTTGCTGGTTCATTAACTAAACTGGCGATTCAAGTGCTTGCTGGTTCATTAACTTACCTGATGTTTTAAGCGCTTGCTGGTTCATTAACTTACCTGCCGATTTAAGTGCTTGCTGGTGCATTAACTTACCTGATGATTTAAGTGCTTGCTGGTTCATTAACTTACCTGATGATTTAAGTGCTTGCTGGTTCATTAACTTACCTGATGATTTAAGTGCTTGCTGGTTCATTAACTTACCTGATGATTTAAGTGCTTGCTGGTTCATTAACTTACCTGATGATTTAAGTGCTTGCTGGTTCATTAACTTACCTGATGATTTAAGTGCTTGCTGGTTCATTAACTTACCTGATGATTTAAGTGCTTGCTGGTTCATTAACTTACCTGATGATTTAAGTGCTTGCTGGTTCATTAACTATAAGATAGCCTTATCCGAAATCCTTCATACGTGGTGAAAATCCTGTGCTCGTCCTCCCCGCTCTGGTTACGTATACCCTGTCTTGCTGGTTCATATATTTTACATTAGACACGTCACAACATTTGTACACAATCCTTTCCACAAGCCCTTCACACATTTGTCTTCTCTCAAATAACACCCCGTTCCCGTACGTACTAAACGGGTGGCGACAGTGAGCGCTACTATTCTATTCTATATTAGAGAATGTAATGTAGCATGTCAAAAAGAAAAAAAAATATCAATCGCTTCATTCTACTAGATGTTGCAGCCAACAGAACTTGTAATGGTATCAGTGATTTTACATATCTTTAGCTTTATTGTAGCGTCCCCGGAATCCCAAACACTTTGATATACTTGGTTCCATGTTTACCTTTTATGCGCACATTATTGGAACCTGTTGAAACATCTTTCCATTTCGTATCAAGATGTTTGTCTCTACATTGATTCGCTCCGACCAAGCAATGAGAGCGCGATATATCACGCAGGCTTAGATAGGATTTTTTTTTTCGTTAATTATAAATCGCATAAGTTTCTTAAAATAAGAAATCCTCAAAAGTATATATATATATATATATATATATATATATATATATATATATATATATATATATATATATATATATATATATATATATATATAAAACGGCGAGAACTAGTGGAATAAACCCTTTTCTGAGATCATTCGAATTTCGGATTATTCATCTAATTATGATGATGTATATGATAATTGAATAAATAAGGACAATAATGATGATAATACTAATAACAAAGAGAATAATGATGATAATGATAATATGAGTATTGATCATGATAACTTTGATAATAATGGTAATAACAATCATTATTATTATAATAGCGATGATTATATAAATAGTAATAACAATAATAATAATAATAATGATGAACATAATAACAATAATTTTGATGATAAGGATAATAAAAGATAATAATAATAATGATAGCAATAATGATGATAATGATAACAGTGATAGTAATAATAATATTAATAGTAATGATAACATAGATAAATAATAATGAATGATAGTAATGATAACATAAATAATGATAATAGTAACATCGATATTAGCAATGATAATAATAATAATAATTATTATTATTATCATTATCATTGCTATTCTGATAGAAAAGGTAACGATAATAGTAATAATAATAATGATAATGATAATAGTAATAATAATGATAATAATGATAATGATAATAATAATAACGATAATGATAGTAATAATAATAATAATAATAATAATAATAATAATAATAATAATAATAATAATAATAATAATAATAATAATAACAATAACAATAACAATAACAATAACAATAACAATAATAATAATAATAATAATGATAATAATAACGATGATAATAATGATGAAGTATTTATCATTATAATCTTTATTATAGACTATTTATGATGAAAAGGGGTAAGAGCTACGAATAAACGGCTAAAACTAGCGAAATTGAATCAATAATGATAATAAGGATAATGATAATGATACATTAATAATATTGAGAATGAGAATGATAATAAGGATAAAATTATAAGATTATGATAATTTTCATAGTAATGGAAATAATGAATTATGATGATGTATATGAAACCTGAATCAATAATGATAATAATGATAATGATAGAATGATAATGGTGAGAATGATAATGATAGTAAGGATAAAATTACAAAGATTATGATAATTTTTATGGTAATAGGAATCATGAATATGATAACCAGTATTATGATAATATTAAGAATGTCAATAAGGATAATAATGATAATTATAAAAATGATAATGATAATTATGATAGTAATGAAAATGATGATGATGATAATAATAATAATAATGATACTAATAATAATAATAATAATAATAACAATACTACTACTAATCATGATAATAATAATAATAATAAAGATGATATTAATAATAATAATAAAGGTGATAATAATAGTAATAGTAATAATGATAACAATGATAATGTTGAAATGAAAATAATATTGATTACAGTAATAATAAAATAAATAATAATAGTAATATATATATATAATGATGTTAATATTAATAACAATAGTAATGATAATAGTAATAAAATCTTGTCAACATTATCGTTATCATTATTGCTACTACTATTATCATCATTAATACTTTTATTATTACTATAGTTATCATCATTATCATTTCCATTGTTAAGTTAATTATAATTCAATTAATAATGACGATAAAGATGATAGTGATCATGATAAAAGTGATGATAATAACTCCATTTACTAGGAAATAAGGGTATAATCATAATACTGATATTTTTTATTATTATTATCATTATTATTATCATTATCATTAGTATATTTGCTTTAATTATCAACATTGTTATCATTAATTCAAAATGTCCATTATGATAGAAATGCTCATAATGATTAGTGTAATAATTATCATAACTTCAATGATAAGAATAATAATGATAAATATGATGATACTTATGATAATGATGATGATCATAATGAAAATAATGATAATGATGATAATAACAATAATAGTGCCTATTTAAAATGATGATGGACTAAGAGTAAAAAAAAACTTAGAAGTTGTAAAAAAAAAAAAAAAACGGGCAAAAATGAGAGAACGGTTGAAAAAGCCCATTTTTGTATTATAAACGATAATATGGATGATTTTGGCAATGATTCAGTTCATAATATTAGTTTTAACGGTAACTGCATATTGACTATGAGGATGATGATAATGATAGCAATTACAATTATACATTGATATTTATAATGATAATTTTGATAATAATTGGATTAGCAACAATTACAACTATTTTAATTATTCCCATACCAATAATAATAATAATAATAATAATAATAATAATAATAATAATAATAATAATAATAATAATAATAATAATGATAATGATTATGATAATGATAACAGTAATAATGATAGTTATAGTAATTATGTTGTTATTATAATCATAAAACTGATATTATTAATGCTACCATTATTTTATTATACCATTATTGTTATCATTATTATAAAAATGTCCATTATGATTTTTAAAAAATCATAATAATAATCAATATACTAACTATTTGAACTACAGTTATAATTATTATAATGATAATTATAAGGATAATTATGACAATAATGATAATAACGACAATAATGATAGTAATTTTAGTAATTATGCTGGATTCTTTCAACCTACGATGATCCATCACAAGACACAGTGAATCTTAACAGTAATGATTATAACAAGAACAATAATTACAATAATAATAATTGTAGTGTATGGCTGCCCACGTTCAGACTCTAAGGATGGTTTTACCTTCATAAACCTCTGTTTTTTTCCCTCCTGCGGCATTTTTATTTATCTCATCATTTTTACTTCGTCAAACCCATTTTGTAACCAGGGGTGTGTTAAAGTTGCCTAGCTAAAATAGATAGTTATTTGTTTTTAAAACTAAATATTGTAAATATGTTATGTGCGAAATACACAATTTTTGCTACAACTGTGTGTTATCGGATTTTCTAGACTTGAGTGTGTGACATGCTGCGTTACCGTCTGCAGGGTGCACTTCCTTTCATAAATCCCAAAACAGTCCATCAAAGTGCCTAGAGAGCTCAGAAGGACTAACACACAAAATAACAAAACACTGTTCGAGGATCCGTACCTCCAAGTGCTACAATTTCACACAGGGGATCCGTACCTCCAGTGTTAATATCTCACACAGGGCAACACTGCTTGAGGATCCGTACCTCCAATGTAACCATTTCACACAGGTGTTGTTTTCCATGTGCATTACTTCTGCTGTGATAAATTGTTAATGTTAGCATCTACATCTACTTCCCATGACTAAAAACAGAAATTTCTTGTGAGAGCAACTTGTCCCATAATAAACATCGTACTATTTTTGACCTTTTACTCATTCCCAGCCAGACCATACTTCCCTCTGACTTGGGTCTCCTGATCAGCTTACTGATGATTACACTGATATCTCGCAACC
>NC_091552.1:26872899-26907722 GCF_042767895.1 Penaeus vannamei
ACGGGTTTATATCAAATTAGTTTATTGGAGGTTAGGTTACATTAGCTGGAATTTGGTTAGGTTAGGTTAGGTTAGGCTCGGCTTTAGTGAGGAGACCCCAAATTTCGGTTTCTTACATAAGGTTCATATTAAATCAGTTTAATGGAGGTCAGGTTACATTAACTGGAATTTGGTTAGGTTAGGTTAGGTTAGATTAGGCTCAGCTTTGATGAGGAGAGTCCAAATTTCGTTTTCTTTCATAGGGTTTATATTAAATCAGTTTAATGGAGGTTTGGTTACATTAGCTGGACTTTGGTTAGGTTAGGTTAGGTTAGACTCAACTTTGATGAGGAGAGTCCAAATTTCGTTTTCTTACATAAAGTTTATATAAAATCAATTTAATGGAGGTTAGGTTACATTAGCTGGAATTTGGTTAGGTTAGGTTAGGTTAGGTTAGGTTTAGGTTAGGTTAGTTTAGGTTAGGTTAGGTTTAGGTAAGGTTAGGTTTGTCTAGGTAAGGTTAGGTAAAGTTAGGTGAGGTTTAGGTAAAGTTAGGTTTGGCTAGGTGAGGTTTAGGTAAGGTTAGGTTTGTCTAGGTGAGGTTAGGTGAGGTTTAGGTTATGTTAGTTTAGGTTAGGTTAGGTTAGGTTAGGGATAGGTTAGGTTAGGTTTAGGTTAGGTTTAGGTTAGGTTAGGTTAGGTTAGATTAGTTTAGGTTAGGTTGGGTTAGTCAATATAATAATCATTACCTTAATTATTAATGTCATTTTCATCCTTTTAATAATGATAATGGCAATAATGATAATTCTGGAAATAATAACAACAATAAGGATTATAATAGCAATAATAGCCGTGTTATGATTACTTCTATATAATTAGTTTTATTATTATTTCTGTTATCATTGTCTTTATTATTATGATAAAATTTGGCTACAAGATTGCCACACCTCCTTAAAACCTTGCAAATATTTTCGCTATGTAGATGATACCTTGTTACTATTCAGGTCCAGTGATCATATTAAATTGTTTTTAAATTATCTAAATGATAAACACCCTAATATAAAATTTACTCATGAAGTGGAATCTAATGGCAGTCTACCCTTTTTGAATATTAACATTTCTCGTGACAATAATTATTTTACTACATCAGTGTACAGGAAACCAACTGGCCTCACTACAGAATTTAGTTCTTACATTCCCATTAAATATAAAAGCAACCTAGTTTCAATTTTAATATGTAGGGCCTTTAAGATATCCAAGAATTATCACATTTTCCACCAAGAGGTTGAATTTATCATCAGCATCCTTAAATTAAATAGTTTCCCTCTGAATTTCATTTTTAATATAATCAGGAAAACTGTTAATAAACTAGTCTCACCACAGTCTACCCCCCTATCTGTCTCAAAGGATATAATATACATGAAATTGCCATATCTGGGTTCATTAAATCATAGTCTTGGGAGAAAATTATGTAGGATTGTCCATAATAATTACAGAACTGTAAAACTGAAAATTGTATACACAAACTCCACAAATATTGGTATTTTTTTCAAATTCAAAGACAGAATACCCACTCCTCTATGCTCTTCCATTGTATATAAGTTCTCGTGTGGTAACTGTAATGCTATCTATGTGGGTAAAACAACCCGTAATTTGTTAATGCGCATGGAAGACCATACAGGTTTCTCATACAGAAATAAGAATTTAAAGCTCTCAAGCCCTACTAAGTCTTCAATCAGGCATCACTCCTTTCTCTTATAACAATTTTGAAATTCTTGACTCGTCCCAATGTGATTTAGACCTCAACATTTTGGAAAGCCTTTGGATTTGGACATTAAAACCAAACATAAATGAATATCTCTCCTCCACTGATATTGAAATTTTAAAATAGTCCCCCTAGAATTGTTCACTCAAGTTTTCCTTTTCGGACATTTTGTGCAGGCTGGAGCGCTCTTGTCATTTGCCCGCTCAGAGGCCTTTCTTCCTTCATTGATTTTAGACATGGATCGTTACTGACCAGCTCTCTCAGTAGTGTTTTAGTAATAATTATGGTTAGTATTCTGTATTATTGTTACCAATGTATTAATTAACATCCCTAGTTTCGAGATAAGTGTGTAAAATTCCCATATTCAAGGTTTATAGATAGTATTTGCCGAGTTTGATCTTGCCGGTTTTGCCTTGATGACGCCAGGGGCTTTGATCGTAATTTCGTCCCATTTCAGCTCAAGTTTTCTCCATTAAATGTCACGTCATTACAAAAGTTTCATTATAATATTTTTCAATTGTAATGATGTATTGTATTCAATAATGTGTTATTTTGATTTGAATGATTTTATGAATTTCTTGACTTGCGTTTTTTGTCATAGTTTACTCAATGTCTAAACCTTATAACCTAGTAATTTCCCTGAATACCAATATTTCCCTAGAATGTGTTTCTGTCATAATAATCTATTACAATTCAGTAATGTATTGTATCAAAATTAATGGTATTTACGTCATCTTGAATGGCATGTTTTGTCATATTTACATGATGGCTTTTATAGTCTAGAAAATTTTCAATACTAAATTACTTTTCCAATTCATTTAGAGTATAGTTCTCTTGACATGTTTAATAGTGTTAATTGATTTCAAGGACAAACATGAACTGTTCAACCTGTTGTATTAATCTATTTAATAACTTTTCATAAACCCTTACATTTTCTTATCTCGATATGTAATGTAAAGTCTTGATACTAGTAATTCGTATCCCCCTTTTCATGTCTTGTTAATACTATTATTGATATGATTTATCTTAACTGTTTTGTAAATATATTTTTGTAAACTGAAGGATAATGTTCCTTATATTCTTTCTTGTCATCACTGAAGATGAGTGTTGAACACTCTTAACGTATGATTTTGATGTTGGAAAAACGGTTTTTGTTCAAAGGAGATGCCAGTTTAGTTGGATTAAAGAAGAAGGAAAATGCTTGTTTTTCTATTAACACTGGTCATGAAGTTTATTGCATGTCTCCGCTTCACAGCTGGAAGTTCCACGGAACTAATATGTATATACATATGAGAGAGTACTAGACGCCGGCTAGCGCCAGGTTGCATTGCTATTATCGTTATAAAAATAGTTATGATGATGAAAATAGCTATAATGATTAGCATAATAATCATTATAACTGCAATAATGATGATAATAATAACGATAATCATGATGATAATGACTATAATGATAATAATCATAAGAATAATGACAGTAATGATAATAATGATGATAATTATTTTCCAGTCCATTTATAATGAAATAAAGTCCAAAAGTAATAAAATCCCATGAGTCGAAAAATGGCAAAATCTAGTGTATTACGGCCTTTTGAGAGAAACGTCGAAAAAATACCTTTTCGCTTTTTATTTGTAATTATGGGGATTTTAACATTAATTCAGGTAATTGTGATGATTTTCATGATAATTCCTTCATTATATGCAATGATGATAATTATGATGAAAACGACAATGATAATGACAATAATAATGATAAAATCATTTTGCAGAAAAAACGGCAAAATCTAGCGTATTACAGCCTTTTGAGAGAAACGTCGAAAAAAAACCTTTTTCGCTTTTTATTGGTAATTATGAGGATTTTGAAATTAATTCAGGTAATTGTGATAATTTTCATGATAATTCCTTCATTATAAGCAATAATGATGATAATTATGATGATAATGGCAATGATAATGACAATAATAATGATAATAATGATAGAATCATGATTATAATTATAATTTTGATAATTTCTGCAATAATAGCAATAATCAACTCTATTCCAATAATTTTCAGACTAATAATGACAATATAAATAATAACATCAATATCATTGTCAATATAATTATTGCTATTGTCATTATTATTTCTAAAATTATCATTATTACTATCATCATTATAAAAATAGTTATAATGAAGAAAATAGCTATAATGATTAGCATAATAATCATTAGAACGGCAAAAAGGATGATAACCATGATAATAATGACTATAATGATAATAATCATAAGAATAATGACAGTAATGATAATAATGATGATAATAATTATTATCCAGTCCATTTAAAAATGAAATAAAGGCCAAAAGTAATAAAAGTCGAAAATACGGCAAAATCTAGCGTATTACAGCCTTTTGAGAGAAAAGTCGAAAAAAAACTTTCGCTTTTTATTGGTAATTAAGAGGACTTTAACATTAATTCAGGTAATTGTGACGATTTTTATGGTCAATCCTTCATTATATGCAATAATGATGATAATTATGATGATAATGACAATGATAATGACAATAATAATGATAAAATAATTGTAATGATAATTTTGATAATTACTACAATAATAATAATAATCAAATCTATTCCAATAACTTTCAGACTAATAATGACAATAGAAATAATAATATAATTATCCTTGTCATTATAATTATTACTATTGTCATTATTATTTCTTAAATTATCATTATTGCTATTATCATTAAAAAAATAGTTATGAGGATGAAAATAGCTATAATAATTAGCATAATAATCATTATAACTGCAATAATGATGATAATATTGATGATAATCATGATGATAATGACTATAATGATAATAATCATAAGAATAATGACAGTAATGATAATAATGATGATAATAATTATTATCCAGTCCATTTATAATGAAATAAAGGCCAAAAGTAATAAAACCCCATAAGTCGATAAAACGGCAAAATCTAGCGAATTACAGCCTTGTGAAAGAAACGTCGAAAAAAAACTTTTTTCAGTTTTTATTGGTAATTATGAGGATTTTAACATTAATTCAGGTAATTGTGATGATTTTCATGATAATTCCTTCATTATATGCAATAATGATGATAATTATGATGATAATGACAATGATAATGACAATAATGATGATAATGATAAAATTATATTATAATGATAATTTTGATAATTACTACAATAATGACAACAGAAATAATAAAAAAATCATTATCACTGTCATAATAATTATTACTATTGTCATTATTATTTCTAAAATTATCATTATTGCTATTATCATTATAAAAATAGTTATCACGATGAAAATAACTATAATAATTAGAATAATAATCATTATAACTGCAATAATGATGATAATAATAATGATAATCATGATGATAATGACTTTAATGATAATAATGATAAGAATAATGAAAGTTATGAAAGTAATGGTGATAATTATTATCCAGTCCATTTATAATGAAATAAAGGCCAAAAGTAATAAAATCCCAGAAGTCGAAAAAACGGCAAAATCTAGCGTATTACAGCCTTGTGAGAGAAACGTCGAAAAATACCATTTTTCGCTTTTTATTGGTAATTATGAGGATTTTAAAATTAATTCAGGTAATTGTGATGATTTTCATGATAATTCCTTCATAATATGCAATAATGATGATAATTATGATGATAATGACAATGATAATAACAATAATAATGATAATGATATATTAATTGTAATGATAATTTTGATAATTACTGCAATAATAATAGTAATCAACTCTATTCCAATAATTTTCAAACTGATAATGACAATGGAAATAATAATAACATCATTATCCTTGTCATTATAATTATTACTATTGTCATTATTATTTCATAAATTATCATTATTGCTATTCTCATTATAAAAATAGTTATGATGATTAAAAAATCTATAATAATTAGCATAATAATCATTATAACTGCAATAATGATGATAATATTGATGATAATCATGATGATAATGGCTATAATGATAATAATCATAAGAATAATGACAGTAATGATAATGATGATAATAATTATTATTCAGTCCATTTATAACGAAATAAAGGCCAAAAGTAATAAAATCCCATAAGGGTGATTAGAGCGATAATGACAGTAATGATAATAATGATAATAATAATGACAATAATGATGATAATTATCATTATCATTATAAAGCCCATCTATAATGAGAAAAAGGCTAAAAGTAGAAAAATCCAAAAAGTAGAAAAACCGGCGAAATTTAGCCAAATACAGCCTTTGGAGAGATCAGTCGAAAACCCTTCTTTTTCGAGTTTAAAGGATGATTATGATGATCTTAGCAATAATTCTGCTAATTATGAGGATTTTCATGATAACCCATCAATAATGACAATTATGACGATAATAATGATAATTATGAGAGTAATTAGGACAATAATTATACAATGATAATAATAATGATGATTTACCTAATAATTGCAATAATAGCAATAATCAACACAATTCTAATGATTTTCCTAATAATAATAACCACAATGATAACAGAAATAATAATTAAAGTAATTATAACACGGCTTTTATTGTAATTATAATCCTTATTATTGTTGTTATTGTTTCCAGAATTATCATTATTGTCATTATTATTATTAAAATAATTATAATGATGAAAATGACATTAATAATTAAGATAATGATTATTATAATTACTATATTAGGGGTGATTAGGGCGATAATAACAGTAATGATAATAATGATGATGATAATGACACTAATGATGATGATTATCATTACAAAGCCCATCTATAATGAGAAAAAGGCTAAAAGTCGAAAAATCCCAGAAGTCGAAAAACCGGCGAAATCTAGCCAAATACATCATTTGGAGAGATGAGTCCATATCCCCCTTTTTCGAGTTTAAAGTATGATCATGATGATCTTAGCAATAATTCTGCTAATTATGATTATTTTGATGATACCCGAATCAATAATGACAATATTGATGATAATAATGACAATTATCAGAGTAATTAGGACAATAATTATGATAATGATTATACAATGATAATTATAATGATTTGCTTGATAACTGCAATAATAGCAATAATCAACACTATTCTAATGATCTTACTAATAATAATAACGACAGTGATAAAAGTAATAATAATAAAAGTAATTATAACACGACTATTATTGTTATCATAATCCTGATTATTGTTATTATTTCCAGAATTATCAGTCATTATAATTATTAAAATAATTATAATGATTTAAGTGACATTAATAATTAAGATAATGATTATTAAAAGATGATTGGGGCGATAATGACAGTAATGATAAAAATGATGATGATAAGGACAATAATGATGATGGTTATCATTATAAAGCCCATCTATAATGAGAAACAGGCTAAAAGTAGAAAAATCCCAAATTGCGAAAAACCGGCGAAATCGAGCGAAACACAGGCTTTGGAGCGATCATTCGAAAACACCCCTTTATCGATTTTAAAGTATGATTATGATGATCTTAGCAATAATTCTGTTAATCAGGGTGATTTGAATGATATACCCAGCAATAATGACAATAATGACGATAATAATGATAATTATGAGAGTAATTAGGACAATAATTATACAATGATAAATATGATAATTTACCTAATAATTGCAATAATAGCAATAATCAACACTATTCTAATAATTTTCCTAATAATAATAACGACAATGATAACAGAAATAATAATAATAGATATTATAACACGGCTATTTTTTGTTATTAGAATCCTTATTATTGTTGTTATTATTTCCAGAATTATAGTTATTGTCATTATCATTATTAGAATAATGATAATGATGAAAATGACATTAATAATTAAGATAATGATTATTATAATGACTATATTAAGGGTGATTAGGGCGATAATGACAGTAATGATAATAATGATGATGATAATGACAATAATGATGATAATTATCATTATAAAGCCCATCTATAATGAGAAAAAGGCTAAAAGTAGAAAAATCCCAAATATCGACAAACAGGCGAAATCTAGCGAAATCTAGCGAAATACAGCCTTTTGAGAGATAAGTCGAAAACCCCGTTTTTCCAAGTTTAAAGGATGATCATGATGGTCTTAGCAATAATTCTGCTAATTATGATGATTTTGATGATAACCCCATAAATAATGACAATAATGACGATAATAATGATAATTATAAAAGTAATTAGGACAATAATTATGATAATAATTATACAATGATAATTATAAAGATGATTTGCCTAATAATTGCAATAATAGCAATAATCAACACTATTCTAATGATTTTCCTAATAATGATAACGACAATGATAACAGAAATAATAATAAAAGTTATTATAACACGGCTGTTATTGTTATTATAATCCTTATTATTGTTGTTATTAATTTCAGAATTATCATTATTGTCATTATCATTATCAAAATAATTATAATTATGAAAATGGCATTAATGATAAAGATAATGATTATTATAATGACTATATTAAGGGTGAATAGGGCGATAATGACAGTAATGATAATAATGATGATAATCATGACAAATAATAACAAAATTAATTATAACACGGCTATTTTTGTTATTATAATCCTTATTATTGTTATTATTTCCAGAATTATAGTTATTCTCATTATCATTACTAAAATAATTAAAATGATGAAAAGGACATTAATAATTAAGATAATGATTATTATAATGATTATATTAAGGGTGATTAGAGCAATAATGACAGTAATGATAATAATGATGATGATAATGACAAAAATGATAATGATAATTATTATAAAGCCAATCTATAATGAGAAAAAGTATAAAAGTAGAAAAATCCCAAATGTCGAAAAATCGGCGATATCTAGCCAAATACAGCCTTTGGATATATGATTCGAAAATCCCCCTTTTTCAAGTTCAAAGGATGATTAGGAAGATCTTAGCAATAATTCTGCTAATTATGATGATTTTGATGATAACCCCATCAATAATGACAATAATGACTATAATAATGATAATTATGAGACTAATTAGAATAATAATTATGATAATAATTATACAATGATAATTTTAATGATTATTTGCCTAATAATTACAATGATAGCAATAATCAATACTATTCTAATGATTTTCCTAATAATAATAACGATAATGAAATATTAAAAGTAATTATTTTGCGGCTAATATTGTTATTATAATCCTTATTATTGTTGTTATTATTTCCAGAATTATCATTATTGTCATTATCATTATTAGAATAATTATAAGGATGAAAATGACATTAACAATTAAGAAAATGATTATTATAATGACTATATTAAGGGTGATGAGGTCGATAATGACAGTAATGATAATAATAATGATAATGACAATAATGATGATAATTATCATTATAAAGCCCATCTATAATGAGAAAAAGGCTAAAAGTAGAAGAATCCCAAAAGTCGAAAAACAGGTGAAATTTAGCGAAATAAAGCCTTTCGAGAGATAAGTCGAAAACCCCACTTTTTCGAGTTTAAAGGAGGATTATGATATTAGCATTAATTCTTAATAAGGATGATTTTGATGATAACCCCATCAATAGTGAAAATAATGACGATAGTAATGATAATTATGAGGGCAATTAGGAAAATAATTATGATAATGATTATACAATGATAATTATAATAATTTGCCTATAAAGTGCAATAATAGCAATAATCAACACTATTCTAATGATTTTCCTAATAATAATAACGACAATGATAACAGATGTAATAATAAAAGTAATTATAACACGGCTATCATTGTTATTATAATCCTTATTATTGTTGTTATTAAAATATTCATAATGATGAAAATGACATTAATAATTAAGATAATGATTATTATAATGACTATATTAAGGGTGATTAGGGCGCTAATGACAGTAATAATAACAATGATAATGATATTGACAATAATGATAATTATCATTATGAAGCCCATCTATAATGAGAAAAAGGCTAAAAGAAGAAAAATCCCAAATGTCGAAAAACCGGCGAAATCGAGCGAAATACAGCCTTTGGAGAGATAACTCGAAAATCCCCCTTTTTCGAGTTTAAAGGATGATTATAATGATCTTAGCAATAATTCTGCTAATTATGATGATTTTGATGATAACCCCATCAATAATGGCAATAATGACGACAATAATTATCATTATGGGAGTAATTAGGACAATAATTATACAATGATAATTATAATGATGATTTGCCTAATAATTGCAATAATAGTAATAATCAACACTATTCTAATGATTTTCCTAGTAACAACAACGAAAATGATAAAAGAAATGATAAAAGTAATTATAACACGGTTATTATTGTTATAATTCTTATTATTGTTGTTATTATTTCCAGAATTATCATTATTGTCATTATCATTATTAAAATAATTATAATGATAAATATGACATTAATAATTATGATAATTATTATTATAATGACTATATTTAGGGTGATTGGGGCGATAATGACAGTAATGATAATAATGATGATTGATAATGACAATAATGATGATAATTATCATTATAAAGCCCATCTATGATGAGAAAAAGGCTAGAAGTAGAAAAATTCCAAAAGTCGAAAAACCGGCGAAATCTAGCCAAATACAGTATCTGGAGAGATCAATCGAAAAACAACCTTTTTTGAGTTTAAAGGATGATTATGATGATCTTATTAAAGATTCAGCTAATTATGATTATTTTGATGATAACCCAATCAATAATGACAATAATGACGATAATAATGATAATTATGAGAGTATTTAGGACAATAATAATGATAATAATTATACAATCATAATTATAATGGTTATGTGCCTAAATATTGCAATAATAGCAATAACCAACACTATTCTAATTATTTTCCTTATAATAATAATGACAGTGATAAAAGAAATAATAATAAAAGTAAGTATAACGCGGCTGTTATTGTTATTATAATCCGTTTTATTGTTGTTATTATTTTCAGAATTATCATTATTGTCATTATCATTATCAGAATAATTATAATGATTATTATAATGACTATATTAAGAGTGATTAGGGCGATAATGATAATAATGATGATGATAATGACAATAATGATGATTATAATATTTATAAAGACCATTTATAATGAGAAAAAGGCTTAAAAGTAGAAAAATCCCAGAAGTCGAAAAACTGGCAAAATCGAGCGAAATAAAGCCTTTCGAGAGATGAGTCGAAAACCCTTCTTTTTCGAGTTTAAATGATGATTATGATGATCTTACCAATAATTCTACTAATTATGATGATTTTGATGATAACCCCATCAATAATGACAATAATGACGATAATAATGATAATTATGAGAGTAATTAGGACAATAATTATGCAATGATAATTATAATGATGATAATTATAATTGCAATAATAGCAATATTCAACACTATTCTAATGATTTTCCTAATAATAATAACCACAATGATAACGGAAATAATAATAGAAGTAATTATAACACGGCTTATTATGGTTGTTATTATTTTCAGAATTATCATTATTGTCATTATAATTATAAAAATGATTATAATGATGAAAAAGGACATTAATAATTAAGATAATGATTATTACAATTACTATATTAAGGGTGATTACGGCGATAATGATAATAATGATGATAATGACAAAAATGATTATCATTATAAAGCCCATCTATAATGAGAAAAAGGCTAAAAGTAGAAAAATCCCAAAAAAAATACAGCCTTTGGAGAGATCAGTCGAAAAAAACCCTTTTTCGAGTTTAAAGGATGATTATGAGGATTTTTGCAATAATTCTGCTAATTATGTTGATTTTGATGATAACCCCATTAATAATTAAAATAATGAAGATAATAATTTTAATTATGGGTGTAATTAGGACAATAATTATGTTAATAATTATACAATGATAATTATAATGATTCGCCTAAAAATTGCAATAATAACAATAATCAACACTATTCTAATGATTTTCCAAATAATGATAACGACAATGATAACAGAAATAATAATAAAAGTAATTATAACACGGCTATTTTTGTTATTATAATCCTTGTTATTATTATTTCCAGAATTATCTTTATTGTCATTATCATTATCAAAATAATTATAATGATGAAAATGACATTAATAATTAAGATAAAGATTATTATAATGACCATATAAAGGCTGATTAGGGCGATAATAACAGTAATGATGATAATGATAAAAATGATGATAATTATCATTATAAAGCCCATCTATAATGAGAAAAAGGCTAAAAGTAGAAAAATCCCAGAAGTCGAAAAACCGGCGAAATCGAGCTTGCAGAGATGAGTCGAAAACCCTCTTTTTTCGAGTTTAAAGGATGATTAGGATGATCTTAGCAATAATTCTGCTAATTATGATGATTTTGATGTTAACCCCATCAAAAATGACAATAATGACGATAATAATGATAATTAGGAGAGTAATTAGGACAATAATTATGATACTATAAAATTATCATAATGATGATTTGCCTATTAATTGCAATAATAGCAATAATCAACACTATTCTAATGATTTTCCTAATAATAATAACGGCAATGATAATATAAATAATAATTAAAGTAATTATAACACGGCTTTTAATGTTATTATAATCCTTATTATTGTTGTTATTGTTTCCAGATTTATCATTATTCTCATTATCATTATTAAATAATTATAATGAGGAAAATGACATTAATAATTAAGATAATGATGATTATAATGACTATATTAAGGGTGATTAGGGGGATAATGACAGTAATGATAATAATGATGATGATAATAACAATAATGATAATTATCATTATAAAGCCCATCTATAATGAGAAAAAGGCTAAAAGTAGAAAAATCCCAAAAATCGAAAAAGGCGAAATCTAGCGAAATACAGCCTTTGGAGAGATAAGTCGAAAACCCCCGTTTTCGGGTTAAAAGGATGATCATGATAGCAATAATCAACACTATTCTAATGATTTTCCTAATAATAATAACGACAATGATAACAGAAATATTAATAAAAGTAATTATAACACGTTTTTTATTGTTATTATAATCCTTATTTTTGTTGTTATTATTTTCAAAATTATCATTATTGTCATTATCATTATTAAAATAATTATAATGATGAAAATGGCATTAATAATTAAGTTAATGATTATTATAATGACTATATTAAGGGTGATTAAAGCGATAATGACAGTAATGATAATAATGATGATGATAATGACAATAATGATAATTATCATTATCATTATAAAGCCCATCTATAAAGAAAAAAAGGTTAAAAGTAAAAAATCCCAAATGTCGAAAAAACGGCGAAATCAAGCGAATTACTGCCTTTGCAGAGATCAGTCGAAAAAAACCCTTTTTCGAGTTTAAAGGATGATTATGATGATCTTAGCAATAATTCTGCTAATTATGATGATTTTGATGATAACCCCATCAATTATGACAATAATGACGATAATAATGATAATTATGAGAATAATTAGGACAATAATTATTCAATGATAATTATAAGGATGATTTGCATAATAATTGCAATAATAGCAATAATCAACACTATTCTAATTATTTTCCTAATAATAATAACGACAATGATAACAGAAATAATAATAAAAGTAATTATAACACGGCTTATTATGGTTTTTATTATTTCCAGAATTATCATTATTGTCATTATCTTTATAAAAAAAATTATAATGATGAAAATGACAATAATTATGATAATAATTATTACAATGACTATATTAAGGGTGATTAGGGGGATAATGACAGTAATGATAATAATGATGATAACAGAAATGATAATTATCATTATCAAGCCCATCTATAATGAGAAAAAGAATAAAAGTAGAAACATTAGAAGAATTATTGCTAGGATCATCATAATCATTTAACTGAAAAAAGGGAGGTTTTCGATTGATATCTGGTATTTTTCTTCTTTTAGCCTTTTTCTCATTATAGATGGGCTTTTTAATGATAATTATCATTATTGTAATTATCATCATCATTATCATTACCGTCATTATCGCCCTAATCACCGTTAATATAGTCATTATAATAAACATGATCTTAATTATTAATGTCATTTTCATCATTATAATAATTTTGATAATAATGACAATAATGATAATTCTGGATATAATAACAATGATAAAGATTATGATTACAATAATAGCCGTGTTATTTCTTTTATCACTGTAGCTATTATTAATACGAAAATCATTAGAATAGTGTTGATTATTGCTATTATTGTAATAATTAGGTATATCATAATTATAATTATCATTGTATAATTATTATCATGATTATTGTCCTAATACTCTAATAATTATCATTATTATCGTCATTATTGCTAAGATCATCATAATCATCCTTTCAACTCGAAAAATGGGGGTTTTCGACTTATCTCTCCACAGGCTGTATTTGGCTAGATTTCTCCGGTTTTTCGACTTTTGGGATTTTTCTACTTTTAGCCTTTTTCTCATTATAGATGGGCCTTATAAAGATAACTATCATCATTATTTTCATTATCATCATCATTGTTATCATTACTGTCATTATCACCCCAATCGACCTTAATATAGTCATTATAATAATCATTATCTTAATTATTAATGTCATTTTCATCATTATAATTATTTTGAGAAAGATAATGAAAATAATTATAATTCTGGAAATAATAATAACAATAATAGCGATTATAATAACAATAACTTTTTTTATTATTTCTGTTATCATTGTCGTTATTATTATTAGGAAAATCATTAGAATAGTTTTGATTATTGCTCTTATTGCAATTATTAGGCAAATGATCATTATAATTATCATTGCATAATTATCATAATTATTCTTCTAATTACTCTCATAATTATCATTATCATCGTCATTATTGTCATTATTGACGGGGTTATCATCAAAATCATCATAATTAGCAGAATTATTGCTAAGATCATAATCATCCTTTCAACTCGAAAAAGGGGGTTTTCGACTCATCTCTCCAAAGGCTGTATTTCGCTTGATTTTGCCGGTTTTTCGACATTGGGATTTTTCTACTTTTAGCCTTTTTCTCATTACAGATGATAATTATCATAATTATTGTCATTATCATCATCAATATATAATTATCATTATCATTGTATAATTATTATCATAATTATTGTCCTAATTACTCTCATAATTGTCATTATTATCGTCAATATTGTCATTATTGATGGGGTTATCATCAAAATCATCATAATTAGCAGAATTATTGCTTAGATCATCATAATCATCCTTTAAACTCGAAAAAGGGGGTTTTCGGCTCATCCCTCCAAGCCTGTATTTGGCTAGATTTCTCCGGTTTTTCGACTTTTGGGATTTTCTACTTTTAGCCTTTTTCTCATTATAGATGGGCTTTATAATCATCATCATCATCATTATTGTCATTATCATCATTATTATCATTACCGTCATTATCACCCTAATCACCCTTAATATAGTCATTATAATAATCATTATCTAAATTATCAATGTCATTTTCATCATTATATTATTTTAATAATGATAATGACAATAATGATAATTCTGGAAATAACATCAACAATAATAAGGATTATAATAACAATAATAGCCGTGTTATAATAACTTCTATTATTATTTCTTTTATCATTGTCGTTATTATTATTAGGAAAATACTTAGAATAGTGTTGATTATTGCTATTATTGCAATTATTAGGCATATCATCATTATAATTATCATTGTATAATTATTATCATAATTATTGTCCTAATTACTCTCACAATTATCATTATTATCATTATTGTCACTATTGATGGGTTTATCGTCAAAATCATCCTAATTAGCAGAATTATTGCTAAGATCATCATAGTCATCCTTTAAACACGAAAATGGGGGGTTTTCGACTGATCTCTCCAGATGCAGTATTTGGCTAGATTTCGCCTGTGTTTCGATTTTGGGGATTTTTCTACTTTTAGCCTTTTTCTCATTATAGATGGGCTTCATAATGATCATTATCATTATTGTCATTATCATCATTATTATCATTACTGTCATTATCGCCCTAATCACCCTTAATCTAGTCATTATGATAATCATTATCTTAATTATTAATATCATTTTCATCATTATAATTATTTTGATAATGATAATGAAAATATTTATAATTCTGGAAATAATAACAATAATAAGGATTATGATAACAATAATAGCCGTGTTATTTCTTTTATCACTGTCGATATTATTATTAAGAAATTCATTCGAATAGTGTTGATTATTGCAATTATTGCAATTATTAGGCAAATCATCATTATAATTATCGTTGTATAATTGTTATCATAATTATTGTCCTAATTACTCTCATAATTATCATTATTATCGTCATTATTGTCATTATTGCTGGGGTTATCATCAAAATCATCATAATCATCCTTTAAACTCGAAAAAAGGGGGTTTTCGACTTATCTCTCCAAAGGCTGTATTTCCCTAAGTTCGCCCGTTTTTCGACCTTTTTCTCATTATAGATGGGCTTTATAAAGATAATTATCACTATTGTAATTATCATCACCATTATCATTACTGTCATTATCGCCCTATTCACCCTTAATATAGTCATTATAATAATCATTATCTTAATTATCAATGTCATTTTCATCATCATAATTATTTTGATAATGATAATGATAATAATCATAATTTTGGAAATAACAAAAATTAGGATTAGGATAACAATAATAGCCGTGTTATAATTATTTTTATTATTATTTGTTATTATTGTCGTTATTATTATTAGGGAAATCATTAGACCAGTGTTGATTAATGCTACTATTGCAATTATTAGGCATATTATCATTATAATTATCATTGTGTAATTATTATCATAATTATTGTCCTAATTACTCTCGTAATTACCATTATTATCGTCATTATTGATGGGGTTATCATCAAAATCATCATAATTAGCAGAATTATTGCTAAGATCATCATAATCTTCCTTTAAACTCGAAAAAGGGAGGTTTTCGACTGATCTCTCCAAAGGCTGTATTTGGCTAGATTTCGCCGGTTTTTCGACTTTTGGGATTTTTCTACTTTTAGCCTTTTTCTCATTATAGATGGGCTTTATAATGATAATTATCATCATTATTGTCATGATTATCATCATTATTATCATTACTGTCATTATCGCCCTATTCACCCTTAATATAGTCATTATAATAATCATTATCTTAATCATTAATGCCATTTTCATAATTATAATTATTTTGATAATGATAATGACAATAATGATAATTCTGAAATTAATAACAACAATAATAAGGATTATAATAACAATAACAGCCGTGTTATATTTACTTTTATTATTATTTCTGTTATCATTGTCGTTATCATTATTAGGAAAATCATTAGAATAGTGTTGATTATTGCTATTATTGCAATTATTAGGCAATATATAATTATCATTATCATTGTATAATTATTATCATAATTATTGTCCTAATTACTCTCATAATTGTCATTATTATCGTCAATATTGTCATTATTGATGGGGTTATCATCAAAATCATCATAATTAGCAGAATTATTGCTTAGATGATCATAATCATCCTTTAAACTCGAAAAAGGGGGTTTTCGGCTCATCCCTCCAAGCCTGTATTTGGCTAGATTTCTCCGGTTTTTCGACTTTTGGGATTTTCTACTTTTAGCCTTTTTCTCATTATAGATGGGCTTTATAATCATCATCATCATCATTATTGTCATTATCATCATTATTATCATTACTGTCATTATCGCCCTAATCACCCTTAATATAGTCATTATAATAATCATTATCTTAATTATTAATGTCATTTTCATAATTATAATTATTTTAATAATGAAAATAATAACAACAATAATAAGGATTATAATAACAATAACAGCCGTGTTATAATTACTTTTATTTTTATTTCTGTTATTATTGTCGTTATCATTATTAGGAAAATCATTAGAATAGTGTTGATTATTGCAATTATTTGGCAAATCATCATTCTAATTATCATTGTATAATTATTATCATAATTATTGTCCTAATTACTCTCATAATTATCATTATTATCGTCATTGATGTCTTTATTGATGGGGTTATCATCAAAATCATCATAATTAGCAGAATTATTGCTAAAATCATCATGATCATACTTTAAACTCGAAAAAACGGGACATTTCGCCTGTTTTTCGACGTTTGGAATTTTTCTATTTTAGCCCTTTTCTCATTATAGATGGCTTTATAATGATAATTATCATAATTATTGTCATTATCATCATTATTATCATTACTGTCATTATCGCCCTAATCACCCTTAATATAGTCATTATAATAATCATTATCTTAATTATTAATGCCATTTTCATCATTAGCAGAGTTATTGCTAATATCATCATAATTTATCCTTTAAATTGGAAAAAGTGGGGGTTTGGACTGATCTCTCCAAAGGCTGTATTTCGTTCGATTTCGCCGGTTTTTCGACATTTGGGATTTTTCTACTTTTAGCCTGCTTCTCATTATAGATTGGCTTTATAATGATAATTATCATCATTATTGTCATTATCATCATCATTATTTTTACTGTCATTATCACCCTAATCACCCTTAATATAGTCATCATAATAATAATTATCTTGATTATTAAAGTAATTTTCATCATTATAATTATTTTAATAATGATATTTACAATAATGATAATTCTGGAAATTGGAGCAACAATAATAAGGATTATAATAATAATAGCCGTGTTATAATTACTTTTATTATTTCTGTTATCATTGTCGTAATTATAATAAGGAAAATCATTTGAATAGTGTTGATTATTGTTATTATTGCAATTATTAGGCAAATCATCATTATAATTATCATTGTCTAATTATTGTCCTAATTACTCTCGTAATTATCATTATTATCGTCATTATTGTCAATATTGATGGGGTTATCATCAAAATCATCATAATTAGCAGAATTATTGCTAAGATCATCATAATCATCATTTAAACTCGAAAAAGGGGGGTTTGGACTCATCTCTCCAAAGCCTTTTCTTCATTATAGATGGGCTTTATAATGATAATCATCATCATTATTATCATTATCATTATTATTATTACTGTCATTATCGCCCTATTCACCTTTAATATAGTCATTATGATAATCATTATTTTAATTACTCATGCCATTTTCATCATTATAATTATATTAATAATGATAATGACAATAATGATAATTCTGAAAATAATAACAACAATAATACGGATTATAATAACAATAACAGCCGTGTTATAATTACTTTTATTATTATTTCTTTTATCATTCTCGTTATTACTTTTAGGAAAATAATTAGAATAGTGTTGATTATTGCTATTATTACAATTATTAGGCAAATCATCATTATGATTTTAACATTAATTCAGGTAATTGTGATGATTTTCATGATAATTCCTTTATTATATGCAATATTGATGATAATTATTTTGATAATGACAATGATAATGACAATAACAATGATGATAATGATAAAATCATAATCATAATGATAATTTTGATAATTACTGCAATAATAGCAATAATCAACTCTATTCCAATAATTTTCAGATTAATAATGACAATAGAAAAATTATAACATCATTATCATTGTAATTATAATTATTACTATTGTCATTATTATTTCTAAAATTATTATTATTGCTATTATTATTATAATAATAGTTATGATGAAGAAAATAGCTATAATAATTAGCATAATAATCATTATAACTGCAATAATGATGATAATAATGATGAAAATGACTATAATTATAATAATCATAAGAATAATGAAAGTAATGATAGTAATGATGATAATAATTATTATCCAGCCCATTTACAATGAAATAAAGGCCAAAAGTAATTAAATCCCATAAGTCGAAAAACGGCAAAATCTTGCGTATTACAGCCTTGTGAGAGAAACGTCGAAAAAAAACCTTTTTCGCCTTTTATTTGTAATTATATGGACTTTAACATTTATTCAGGTAATTGTGATGATTTCCATGACAACTCTTTCATTATATGCAATAATGATGAAAATTATGATGATAATGACAATGATAATGATAATAATAATGATAATAATGATAAAATCATAATTATAATGATAATTTTGATAATTACTGCAATAATAGCAATACTCAACTCTATTCCAATAATTTTCAGACTAATAATGACAACAGAAATAATAATAACATCATTATCATTGTCATTATAAATATTACTATTGTCATTATTATTTCTCAAATTATCATTATTGCTATTTTCATTATAGAAATAGTTATGATGATGAAAATAGCTATAATAATTAGCATAATTATCAATATAACTGCAAGAAGGATGATAATATTGATGATAATCATGATGATAATGGCTATAATGATAATAATCATAAGAATAATGACAGTAAAGATAATAATGATAATAATAATCATTATCCAGTCCATTTATAATGAAATAAAGGCCAAAAGTAATAAAATCCCAAAAGTCGAAAAAATGGCAAAATGTAGCCTATTACAGCCTTTTGAGAGAAACGTCCATAAAAAACTTTTTCGCTTTTTATTTGCAATTATGAGGATTTTAACATTAATTCAGGTAATTGTTATGATTTTCATGATAATTCCTTTATTATATGCAATAATGATGATAATTATGATGATAATGACAATAATAATGATGATAATGATAAAATCATAATTATAGTGATAATTTTGATTATTACTGCAATAATAGCCATAATCAACTCTATTCCAATAATTTTCAGACTAATAATGACAATAGAAATAATAATAACATCATTATCATTGTCATTATAATTATTACTATTGTCATTATTATTTCTAAAATTATCATTATTGCTAGTATCATTATAAAAATAGTTATGATGATGAAAATAGCTATAAGAATTAGCATAATAATCATTATAACTGCAATAATGATAATAATGATTGTAGTGGATATTTATAAACTCCGTAGAGTTAAAGATGTTGGTTTGGTAGCGTGTATTCCAACTACAGGTAATCTCCATGTGGGTCTGGCGTTAATAAACAATGACTCTCAGATGAGCTAAAGAGTGATTCCGTAGTCACGATAAAAACAATAAGACCACTGGCTGACAAAAAAGGCAACATAAAAAGGAGCATCCATATTATACATTTATTTCGCACAAAACTTTCCATAAGAACAAATACACAGGACAACACACCATACACTTACTTGAAAAACAGAGGCCATAGACCGAGAAGCACCAGTCAGCCAGCTAAAAACCCAACGGTCTGTCACCACGCACGAACAACAGCCTCTCCCTCTAGACCGATCTGGCTTGACCTTATATACCGGTGGCTATAGTGCTTACTGGGATTTTACCCATAATGCAATTAACTTTGTTAAATAGTGTATGGTGTGTTTAAAATAAGTTCGAAAATACATAAAATAAAAGAACGATAAAACTATACAAAAATGGGCACATAAAATGGATAAAAAATAGGAAAGTACGAAAAGGTGAAAGAAGGGATCCGTGAGAGAAAGCGGAGAAACACGAAGGGAAAAATGAAAGAAAAACAAAGCTAAGGTGAATTAGTCGAAGACGAAACGGCAAAAATAAAACAAGGTTAGTATAGAATATAAGGTAAGTAGTGTATAAGTAGTGTCGCGTATAGTAGGAGTAATGTAGATGTAGAGGTAGATCACGGACCAGTGGGAAAGGTAAGTCAAAGGAATATAAAAACACAGGCATATTCTTATTTAAAAAAAAGGCGCAGACACACAGAAAACAGCAAAACCACGTCATCTTGCAGGGCGGAAGAGTCCGTAGATTAATTAGAGCGATCCATAACGTCAGGGAAACAGGCAGCCCGAAAGCCTACGGGATGACCCGCCTACAGCCAAGGGAAATTCACTACAACTCCCTCCCCGCCTGACTTCGGACGACTCCCTCTCGGCCTCGACGCACACAGAACGGCCACTGCCTGCTTCTGAGGACCCTAGCGTGCGGCCCGGTCCAGCCACTCTCGACTGAGCAGACAAGGTCATGCAGCATCAGATGGGCAAGATGAGAGGTGACGAGAGGAGTCGGTCGAAGGCCACACCACCGGATCCACGGGTCGGAAGAAACAGCTCACGGTCACCGCGACCGTCCACGACCCTCCGGAGGAACGGCTCTACACTGCGGATAGACTCAAAAGGACCGTAAAGCACAAGGAACATCACACCTGCAAGAGACTGGGATTAGTGTATGGCATTTACTGTGTTCATCCTGTATAAAAGTAAACTCCTGAAAGGAATGCCACTGATAAATCTATATATACGGATGCACGACCAGACAGGAAGAAGGGCAACGAAGGATGAAAGCGAAGAAGGCAAAGGACGACGACCCAGCAAGTAATCACACCCAGGCTGAAAGAATAGGAAAGAGACAGAATAAACCGAAAAAATGAAATAAAATCAATGGGCCCAAAACATAAAATAAAATAAGATAAAATGAAACTTAAAATCAAACTTAAAATTGAATACAAAACTTTTACATAAGAAATACAAAATGAACTTAAGAACAAACTTAAAATTAAGCTTACAATTAATGGACCTTAAAAATACAACTTATACAGAAAAACTTAAAAGTAAACTTAAAAGCTACAAACTTAAGAATTATACAGAACTAAATTACATAAAAATCAAGCACAAATTTAAGAAGCAAATATATAAACTTAAGATTAAACATAAAAAAGACCTCAAAGAAGAAGAACAACCACATGTTGGAGAGGTGTACATACATTACCATGAATACACTGCCATGAAATACAGAACCTATCATCTCGACTTGGGCTGGAAGAATACAATTCAGATTAATACACGGCACATACAATGTTAATGCACAATTTCTTATGTCATTCAACACTGCTGATACATTAATTTTCACGCACTTATTCGTTTTCAGAGCATTTTCTATTACGATACTGAACACTTTGCACTTAACACAAAACCTGTCACTGGCACAGGCCTTCAAGTAAAAACAAAGAGGGAGACCAATCTAGGCTAACCATGGTCAGGAGGTCGGCAAAAGGAAGCCAAGAGAGCAACTGCAGGATCATCCTCCGGGAGCCCGTCTAAAGGAGGAGGATCGTCCACGTCCCCATCCTCATCTAGCTCATCCTCATCTGGCAGGTGGAATTCATCATTCGTCCTGTAAGGCCTCAGCTGATTGAGGTGGTAAATCTTCTCCTTGTAAGGAGGAGAGAGAACCCTAACCAACCGTGTTACAGGACCGGTCTTCTTGCAAATACGAGCCGGGCCAAACCACCGGGGACCAAGAGCTCCACGCCGTCCTGCTCTAGCCATGCGAGGAAGGTCTTTAAAGAGGACTAAATCACCAACCTCAGCAGCAAAGGTGGACTTGCGGGTTCGCCGATTATAATCCCGGGCCCAGCCTTCTCTGGCCTGCACTGACGTCTCCACGGCAATCTCTCTAGCTCTCCTCAAGCTAGCAGCAAAAGACTGTGCTGCCTCATGATCAGTCTCCTCATAATTGCTATTGCCAACAGGATAGGTGCCAATATGTCCAGTCAACAAGTAGAGAGGCTGATCACCTACTGAGCGGTGTACCGCACTGTTCATGGCCAAACGAACATATGGCAAAAGTTCATCCCATTCTAAGGGAGAAGCCTCCAGAAGAGTTGCCAAGGCGTTTTTCACCACCCGATTGGTACGTTCAATCATCCCGTTAGCTTGGGGATGGAAAGCAGTAGTGAAAATAGTTTGTACACTGGCTAACTCACACACCCTCTTAAATAAATTGTTTTTAAATTCTCAGCCATTGTCTGTTTGCAATAAACGAGGTGGCCCAAACACAGTCACGAACTGATTAATAAAAGCATCAGCCACAGTCTCTGCATCCTTGGATGGCAGAGGTATCAACTGAACGTATCGGGTGAGTTGGTCTATGAAAGCCAATACATATCTATTGCCTTGGGAGGTCACTTCCAGTTCCATTAGGTCTGCAGATACCCTTTCCAGTGGGTAACTGGCCTGTGGTGCAGCAGCAAGAGGAGCACGATAAGCCATACCCTTACGTTTCTGGCAAGATCGACATGTACCAACATATTCTTTGACGGCAGCCAACATGTTAGGGAAGTAAAAGTAATCCCTGAGCTTACAATATGTCCTGTAGACCCCAGGGTGACCTGCTGTTGCACTTGAATGAGCTAAATGCATGGCAGAACCCCTAAGTGTCTTTGGCACTACTAACTGATGGAGTACTCGATCTGGGAGGTGACGAACATGGTATAAAACTCCATCTCGAAGCTCAAACTCTTCAAGAGTTAGAGGAAGGCGACGACGTGGCAAATTCCGTTCCTCTAAATATTCGATCACCTCTTTCCACAGGGGATCCTCAAGTTGGTGACGACGCAGATCGTCTGGATCACGATTGTGCAGTTCTGTTGCAGCCACTGCGCGACTCAACTGGTCTGGGACACGATGCTGAGTCCCTTGTTTGTATTTTAATATATAGTTATAAAAACTAAGTTCGTGTGACCACCGAGTTTTTCTACTAAACACATAAGTCAAAGGCCTATGGTCTGTGTAAATGTAGAAGCGGCGCCCATACACATAGCAGTCGAAGGCTCGTACCCCTTCCACTACTGCAAGTGCTTCACAATCAATTGCAGGATAACGAGTCTCGGCATCCCTAAGTTTGCGGCTGAAGTATGCAACAGGCTACAAGCGACCCTCATCATCACTTTGCATTAAGCAAGCGCCGATTGCAACACCCGACGCATCGGTGTAGATCTCAAAGGACCTGTCAAAATCGGGCTTACTAAGAACTGGGGCTGAGATAAGTGCCGTCTTCAAGCTCTGGAAAGCAATTTCCTCCGACTGACCCCAGGCAAACTTGGCATCCTTACGTGTCAAGCTCGTCAGTGGAGCTCCAATATTTGAATATTGTTTAATATGCTTCCTAAAGAAGCCTGTGCAACCGAGAAAGCGGCGCACTTCCTTTTGATTCCTAGGCTGAGGCATCTTTTGTATGGCAGCCACCTTATCTGGGTCAGGTTCCACACCCTTAGGCGAGATCTTAAAGCCCAAGAATTTAAATGTATCTATTGCAAAGACACATTTCTTCCTGTTGAGCCTGAATCCTGCTTTTAAAAGGAGCGACAGAGTCTCATCTAAGTGTCTCAGATGGTCATCAAAGTTGTTGTTGTGCACCACCACATCATCTAAATAAGCAATGGTATGCCTGCCTAAAACAGATGAAAGCACACAGTTAACAGCCCGTTGAAATGTTGAAGGGGCAGTTGCCAACCCAAATGGCAACTTTCTATGCCCATCTGAGAATGCAGTCTTCGGCCTATCATCTGGACTGACATCCACTGTCCAGTAGGCACTGCGAACATCAAGAGCAGTAAACCACATGGTTCCATGGAGCTGATCAATGAGCTCATCAATGCGTGGCATTGGATAAGCATCTTGCTCTGTAATGCTGTTGAGACCTCTGTAGTCAATGCAGAAACGGGTGGACCCATCCTTCTTTCTGACAAGCACAATTGGGGAATGCCAAGGAGAGGTGGAATGCTCAATAACCCCTTGTGAGAGCATATTGTCACATTCCTTCCGTATGAACTTTTTAGAGGCTTCTGGGAGACGCCACTGCCTCACACATAGTGGACCTTCGCCCCCTTTTGTTTTAATAGTATGGGATATACCAGGTACCGTCCCTAATTTACCTTGTGCATCAAATAATGCCACATACTTTACAAGTACCTGCCTGAGCTGCTGCTGTTGCTCAAGGGTGAGATGGCCCAGATCAATCTCACATAAAAGGTCACCAAGCTCAGCATCTTTCAGCTGAACATCTTCAGGGGAGTCGGTGCTTGAACCCGACTGGTCAACCCCAACAGGTGTTTGTGTCACAACACTGCAAGGTGGGAGATCCACATCTGGCAGGATGTAATCATCTGCACCCCCAAAATCTCCAACAGCATCAAAGCTGTCAAAGTCATCGTCAATAAATCCCTCGCCAAGTTCAAAATCATTGTCATTGCCCATGAAAAGCTCAGTCCCTAAAGCTTGCTCTTCTGCAGCATACTGGAAAGAAGTCCCAGGAATGACAGCTTTTCTTATCTTGACACTGTTACTATTAATAATTTTGGTTTTATTTGGCACTGCACTATCAGAAACAACACCCTTGACACTCACATTAGCACTTTCACTATTAATACCACCAACACTGGCACTTTTCACGGTATCACAAACAAACATCACTTTCATTTTGCTTATCATCAACAACTACATCTGTGCTTCCAGCCTCAAGCGAGAAAACTTGTACAATGTTTTCAACTACAGCTAACCTATGTCCATTTCTTAATTTTACAGGACGTGCAGTCTCATTTACTGCCCAGACTTTAAGTCGGCCATTTTTCACCTCTTGTAGAGACCTAGGTACCACCAAGGGACACTCAATACCAGAAACCATAAGTTCCTTGGCGGCTTGCATACCCCTAGGAACGCTACACTTGACAAAACGTCCACTACGAGGCGGTACAAAAGCAAGTACAGCAACATGTGCAACCTGTGAAGCAGGTAGCGACCTTGGTTGCTTGCAATGTACCTCAACAAGAACAACCTGTAATGACTGGGAGTCAGTATACGTGACTGAAAACTTCTGACCTTGCAAGACCAAAACATCCACCTTACTCTGGTCAGAAAAACACTCAAGCCTGAAGTTAAAACGTCTGAGGAGATCCATGCCCAAAAGAATATCTCCAGGAAAGGAAATACCATCCAAGATACATACTTTATGTTTAACACAAATTCGATCATTCACACGAAAACTCACCAAACTTTCACCCAAAACTGGAATGGTCTTACCAGAAACTCCTTTCACCCTTTTAAAAGATTCATTCTCACATCTTATTCCCTTCTTTCCTGCAGCTATCCCCTTGACAATGGTCACCTCAGACCCCGTGTCGACAAAACACTGCGTTTTGAAGCCATTGACCATCAAAGAAACCATAGGTCGACCTGCAGGTTTCTGAAGAACCTCGTTATCGCAATCAGTGGTTGACAGCACTTCTTTGCTCGCCAGTGACGGTGTCGCTGCCACGCCCGACCTGGCGCGATACAAAGGGACACTGCCGTGCAAAGTGACCTTGCTCACCACATGCAAAACACTTCCTCCTTTCACTCAGCACACGGCACTCTGAACTATCATGCTCGTGGTTTTTGTGGTAGCGACAATACTTTCTAGGAAGATCTACCTCGGCTGCTGCAAGAACCCGTGGTCGGAAAGGCGACCTAGTAGAGCTTACCCCAGGACCTTCACTTTCCCTGAGACTCCAAACTCTCTGGGTAGTCTCAATAAGATTACAAAGCTCTGCCTCTTCCTTCACCACAATTGCTTCCCTAATCCATCGAGGAAGACCTTGCAAAAAGACCCTTCTGATGAGGTCATCTGGGTCACCAATAGCACGAGGATAATCCCGTAATCCCTGGTACACCATACCTTTTAAAATTAAGTAAAAGTCCATAGGTGCTTGCCCAGCTTGTAGTTTCTGACTATGAAGCACACGATAAAAATCAGATGAAGTGCCAGTCCCCCTGAACTTCTGCCTAAGTTTATCTTTAAATTCTACCCAGGAGACAATACTATCAAAGAGGGGGGGATTTACTATAAGTTCTGCTGCACCCTTACATGAAGCCTTTGCAGCTTTAATAAAGGCTGCATCGGTCTGAGGTCGAGTGTGGTTCTCGACATTCCGGAGCCAGCTCTCGACCTCTTGATTACGCTTAAGGGGATGGGCAGAGTTAACTTCTGCCTTAAACTGAGGAATTCGGTCCCTTTGCACCACAAACTCAACTGGGGGAGTTTCCCTGACAGAAACGGGTGTTGAAGGACGAGATATACGGGCTTCCAACTCGCTATTCTGGAAGCGCAGATTCTGAACCTCTAGGGTGAGCCGAGAGATCTTTTGAAAAAGCTCTTCCATCACTGAAATCTCTGGAAGTCTCTCGATGCCTCGGTCATCCGAATCTGGCAGGAGAGTTTGCCCTGAAGGGGAGTTCCTTCCTACCGAAGGAGCAGAAGCCGCCTCTTGGTTCGTCGAAGGGCGAGAGGGGCTGTTGTTACGACTTCCGCCGTTCCTTCGACCCATGGCTCGTGTCCGAATTGTGAAAATGTTGACACAATTATGGTCAGAACAGCTTCAACTGCAAGGCTGAACAAGACACCTAAAACACCCTCATTAAGTCTACAAGAGCACTGTGCTACCGAATTACTCACAAGAACATACACAAGATATTCACATGCCTACAAGGGCAATCACACGGTCTCAAAACAAATTCACAAGCAAACATCAGATGCACGCTAATCTCCCTCGTAAAACACTGACACAAACGCAGGCATAAACCAGCCAAGCGCACGTCTATAAAAACACTCACTTAAAATCTCACTAAGACACACAGAATTCTCATTGACGAACTTAAAACACTTGCGCATAAGAACTAAAAACCACAATCAGAAACATTCACTCACAAAGATCCCTAAAACAAGCATAAAACACTTGCGCATAAAAGCTCATCAAGAAAAACATCTAAAACATCCATGCACAATCATAGAAAGATCCGCTTAAAAGATCTCTTTATACAGATAAAACACTTGCACGTAAGAGTTCACCAAAACAAACATCCGCTTAAGAACACTACAGTCATAAAACACTTAAACAGTTAAATAAAACACTCGCTTAAAGATCCACTAAAACAGGCATAAAACACTCGCTTAAAGATCCACTAAAACAGGCATAAAACACTCGCTTAAAGATCCACTAAAACAGGCATAAAACACTGGCTTAAAGATTCACTAAAACAGGCATAAAACACTCGCTTAAAGATTCTCTAAAACAGGCATAAAACACTCATCAAAACACTTAAAAACACGTATCAAAAACTCACTAAAATAAACATCCATAAACATTCAGAGACTTACTGAAATATACACATCAAAATCTTGCAAACTTACATTGAAAAACCATATATTAAAAAAATGAAAACACGTAAACTCGCGTGACCACGTACGAGTACCTCACAAATACTTAAACATTCACTCCCGCGCAAAAGACAACCAGCGAATTCCTTAACAATCATGAAATCACACACAGGTCATTCAGTCTACCCGCCAGAAAGTCAAAGCTCGCACCGAAATACCGAAGATAAAACACCAGAAAAAAACACAAAAACAAGACCATTTAACGCCGGAACAAACAGCCGTAAAACACCGATACATAAAACTAGAGAAAACCACTAAGCCAAATCAAGTAAAAACCAAAAAAGAGGTAAAATAAATCAAAGATAAAACAGAACTAAAACAAAACAAAAACATTCTATAAAAGAAACCAAAGAAACATAAAATGAATAAAAATACCATGGGTGGACAGACCGACTACGTGACTACGGGTCAAGAACTGCACGAAGACGTAGGAGCGTCTTGGCCATAACAAGCAGTTACACCGTCTTGGAGTCATCGAATGAATAAACAAAACGCCACCAAAATATATATTACGCTGTAGTGGATATTTATAAACTCCGTAGAGTTAAAGATGTTGGTTTGGTAGCATGTATTCCAACTACAGGTAATCTCCATGTGGGTCTGGCGTTAATAAACAATGACTCTCAGATGAGCTAAAGAGTGATTCCGTAGTCACGATAAAAACAGTAAGACCACTGGCTGACAAAAAAGGCATCATAAAAAGGAGCATCCATATTATATATTTATTTCGCACAAAACTTTCCATAAGAACAAAAACACAGGACAACACACCATACACTTACTTGAAAAACAGAGGCCATAGCCCGAGAAGCACCAGTCAGCCAGCTAAAAACCCAACGGTCTGTCACCACACACGAACAACAGCCTCTCCCTCTAGACCGATCTGGCTTGACCTTATATACCGGTGGCTATAGGGCTTACTGGGATTTTACCCATAATGCAATTAACTTTGTTAAATAGTGTATGGTGTGTTTAAAATAAGTTCGAAAATACATAAAATAAAAGAACGATAAAATTATACAAAAATGGGCACATAAAATGGATAAAAGATAGGAAAGTACGAAAAAGTGAAAGAAGGGATCCGTGAGAGAAAGCGGAGAAACACGAAGGGAAAAATGAAAGAAAAACAAAGCTAAGGTGAATTAGTCGAAGACGAAACGGCAAGAATAAAACAAGGCAAGTATAGAATATAAGGTAAGTAGTGTATAAGTAGTGTCGCGTATAGTAGGAGTAATGTAGACGTAGAGGTAGATCACGGACCAGTGGGAAAGGTAAGTCAAAGGAATATAAAAACACAGGCATATTCTTATTTTAAAAAAAGGCGCAGACACACAGAAAACAGCAAAACCACGTCATCTTGCAGGGCGGAAGAGTCCGTAGATTAATTAGAGCGATCCATAACGTCAGGGAAACAGGCAGCCCGAAAGCCTACGGGATGACCCGCCTAAGGCCAGGGGAAATTCACTACAATGATGATAATCATGATGATAATGACTATAATGATAATAATCATAAGAAGAATGACAGTAATGATAATAATGATAATAATTATTATCCAGTCCATTTATAATGAAATAAAGGCCAAAAGTAATAAAAGTCGAAAAAAGGTCAAAATCTAGCGTATTACAGCCTTTTGAGAAAAAACATCGAAAAAAAAACCTTTCCGCTTTCTATTGGTAATTATGAGGATTTTAACATTAATTCAGGTAATTGTGATGATTTTCATGATAATTCCTTCATTATATGCAATAATGATGATAATTATGATGATAATGAAAATGATACTTACAATAATTATGATGATAATGAAAATGATACTTACAATAATAATAATAATAATAATAAAATCACAATCATAATGATATATTTTTTTATAAATACTGTTTTAATAGCAATAATCAACTCTATTCCAATATTTCAGACTAATAATGACAATAAAAATAATAATAACATCATTATCATTGTCATTATCATTTTTACTATTGTCATTATTATATCTAAAATTATCATTATTGCTATAATCACTATAAAAATAGATATAATGATGAAAATAGTTATAATAATAAGCATAATAATCATTATAACTGCAATAATGATGATGATGATGATAATAATGATGATAATCATGATGATAATGACTATAATGATAATCATAAGAATAATTACAGTAATTATGAGGATTCTAACATTAATTCAGGTAATTGTGATGATTTCCATGATAATTCCTTGATTATATGTAATAATGATGATAATTATGATGATAATGACAATGATAATGACAATAATAATGATAATGATAAAATTATAAATATAATGATTTTGATGATTACTGCAATAAAAGCAATAATCAACTCTCATGATTATTATCATTATAGTCATTATCATCGTGATTATCATCATTATTGCAGTTATAATGATTATTATGCTAATTATTATAGCTATTTTCATCATCATAACTATTTTTATAATGATAATAGCAATAATGATAATTTTAGAAATAATAATGACAATAGTAATAATTATAATGACAATGATAATGATGTTATTATTATTTCTATTGTCATTATTAGTCTGAAAATTATTGGAATAGAGTTGATTATTGCTATTATTGCAGTAATTATAAAAATTATCATTATAATTATAATTTTATCATTATTATCATTATTACTGTAATTATCATTGTCCTTATCATCATAATTATCATCATTATTGCATATAATGAAGGAATTATCATGAAAATCATCACAATTACCTGAATTAATATTAAACATAATTACCACATAATTACTAATAAAAAGCGAAAAGGTTTTTTTTCGACGTTTCTCTCAAAAGGCTGTAATACGCTAGATTTTGCCGTTTTTTCGACTTATGGGGACCGTCCCTGAGAGAGGGGGGTGGAGGGGGTTAAATTAAGATAGCGTATAGTATAGTTACATGGATGAGGAAACTACCAAACGAGTATTAACCGCCTGCTATGGCTCGTTGTCTTACAGCCGGCGTGCGAGTCCCTCAGCACCCGGAAAGGTACGTCGCTATTGAGCGCCCAGGTACACCTATGTGGTCTTTTGCTTGCGGCAATCGTGCATAAGGCATTTAATTATGACATTGCGCATAGATATGAGTTCGTGAATGTTCAAGGAACACTTTTATACCAATATCAGGAAAAAAATTATATGACCGTGATTTATGACGAAATATTTTGTGAAATATATCTAAAAAATATATATATATGTTTTGTGTCTTCTTACACACGAAATATACTTTGATCGAGACTCCCTGGTAATATGTTTTAGTTTACGTGGTAATATATACGTATATCACATACGAAGCACTAATGTTTAAAAATAGCCTTATAAGGAAGGATTGAAATATTCCCGTTACATTTCGCTCAACGGTCGGTACATCACAGCAGGGGGCAATTTGAATTGATTTGAAATTGGTAGTTACCGTTGTAAAGACCAATTCAATACGAATGTTACCTAAATGTCGGATTTTTAAACTTCGGATGTATATGCGAGATACAGATTATTTCATGTTAAAGATGATAGTACTCAGTAATACCTGCTCTGAAATAAAAACTATAAGGAATTTTGAGCTCGGTTGTATGCGTAGTCTTCGTCTGGCGTTCAAAAAGCTATCGCATCCGTTTCGTGCGTTCCCGATAAAAATGAATATGTTTTAGGCACCATAAATTGGCAAATATCCCACAACACCTAGGCGTCTGCATAATTTTATGCACTTCTTAGTAAAGATAATGGGTGCAAATGGCTAATCATAAACTTTACACTTGTTCTCCTTTGCAATCTGTTAATATTGGCAATTATCAAAGAAAATGGATATGAGAGGGATAACTAATAAATTTTATTATTTAGATATGAAAGTCAGTGTAGGCCTACTAAATGATGATGATTAATCTTTTTAACTTTATGTGCGTGCGTTCACGTACATATGATCCTCCTCGAAAATTATAAACACCCAGTGACCATCTCCCACTCCCCCCCCCCTGTGTGAGGCATGGGGAATATTCAACGACTTTCGTAAGTTCTCGAATTCAATGTACTAAATTCATATGCTTTTGAAATTCTCAAAATTGAACCAACATGTTGTATTCATGCCAGGACTTTATAATTAGAATGATTTTGTACTAATGTTGCCATCCACAGTTCCCCATTTCTTCCAAAAAAAATAAATAAATAAATAAATAAAATGAAAAATATATATATTTTTTAAAGGTTTTTATCTGGTTTAGATTAGTTGTCTCTATGGTAAAATGCATTTATTAAGCTTTTCACACGAAAATATCAACTTTAATGAACAACGAAAAAAAAAAGTGACATACCTTTACAGAATAGCGTCCCTATTGAACATGAAAATTCCTATTGACTTGGTAAGCATTGCATTGCAAAGTACACTAAATAAGCGTTATATATATATATATATATATATATATATATATATATATATATATATATATATATATATATATATATATATATATATATATATAATATCATTAGATTCAGAGAAAAATAACAGAGATAACGAACTTTGGTAAGGTGCCAAATACAAAACGCCGTAGCTCCGCCATTTTTTTTTATGAATATTCGGTACATCCCAACTCACGTAATTTTCATGCGATCCAAATGCAGTTTGTTGCTTTCACTAGAGCCTCGGCGTCCCATAGCCATGTAAAAGGCCGATTTTTGAATTTTTGCTTTAATCAAAAAATAATAATATTTTAATGCTGAAAAAAGAATTCAAAAATAGTTCTCTATGTCAAGCTGTCCCCCGCCAAAAAATAAGGAAATTCAAAATTCGGCCTTTTACATGGCTATAGGCTAGAGTTGATCTAACACTAGTATTTTTGGGGGAATATTCTGTAAAGAGCTCTGATAGTTGGGATGTACCGAAGACATACCAAAAAAACTGCGATTTTTTTCGACTTTTTTGGGGGTGCCCCCCCAAAGGGGTAGCAAAATTAAAATTTATATATATAACGGAGCGCAATTCTTTACTCTATAGCATGCAAAAAGAATCAATCAGTTATCTCTAACCGATATTTTTTTATGATGTATAGAGTAGGGAAAGGTGGCCATTTTCAGGGACGGTCCCCTTATGGGATTTTATTACTTTTGGCCTTTATTTCATTATAAATGGACTGGATAATAATTATTATCATTATTCTTATGTATATTATCATTATAGTCATTATCATCATGATTATCATCATTATTATCATCATTATTGCAGTTATGATGATTAATATGCTTATTATTATAGCTATTTTCATGATCATAATTTTTATAATGATAATAGCAATAATGATAATTTTAGAAATAATAATGACAATAGTAATAATTATAATAACAATGATAATGATGTCATTATTATTTCTATTGGCATTATTAGTCTGAACATTATTGGAATAGAGTTGATTATTGCTATTATTGCAGTAATTATCAAAATTATCATTATAATTATGATTTTATCATTACTATCATTATTATTATCATTATCATTGTCATTATTATCATAATTATCATCATTATTGTATATAATGAAGGAATTATCATGAAAATCATTACAATTACCTAAATTAATGTTATAATCCTCCTAATTACCAATAAAAAGCGAAAAGGGTTTTTTTCGACGTTTCTCTCAAAAGGCTGTAATAGGCAAGATTTTGGCGTTTTTTTCGACTTTTGGGATCATCATTATTGCAATTATAATGATTATTATGCTAATTATTATAGCTATTTTCATCATCATAACTATTTTTATAATGATAATAGCAAGAATGATAATTTTAGAAATAATAATGACAATAGTAATAATTATAATGACAATGCTAATGAAGTTATTATTATTTCTATTGTCATTATTAGTCTGAAAATTATTGGAATAGAGTTGATTATTGCTATTATTGCAGTAATTATGAAAATTGT
>NC_091552.1:26939691-26944691 GCF_042767895.1 Penaeus vannamei
AAGAAAAATAAATATGTAAAGCAAACAGCCCCAAACCCCCCCCCCCCCCCAAAAAAAAAAAAAAAATCACCGTTAACAGACCGTGAAACAGTAAGCTAAAGTCTTTAGAATAAAAACAGAACAGACTAAAATCACAGAACAATGTGTAAGATTCACCGAGTGTCTTCTTTGAGCCTTCATTAATTAGTAAGTTCCATAATTAAGTAGATGGCGTGACAGGTCATATTAATAAAACAAGTACCCGAGATCCAATTGAAATTTATAATAATAAAATTTAAATTGAAGTAATTCTAAAAAAAACAACATAAAATCCTTAAATAACGCAAACTAAATGAATAATTCCAAAATGCGTGGAGGGTGGTCGTTATTGTGAAAATAATTTCTTTAAAAGCATCTTTAAAGGACTTTATAAATTGGATAAGGACCGATAAAATTCGCAAAATAAAAATCTGTTACCTGGTTTATTTTCGTCGGGCAACTCGAGGTGTCATGGCGTCAGTTTTGATGATTATTCACTGAAACCATAACCTATAAAATAACTATTTTCCGTCCTTTTTGAAAACTGAAAAGATGACATGACACCATGACACCTTCAGTTACTACTGATCTAGCCTTCCCCCTTTTTCGTCCCTCAAAGATTCTAATTGTTCGTAACCCGAGAACTCGAAGAACAATATTTCAATAGCTTTATTTATCCAGTGCACATCAAGAACATGGCTTGGCATTAAAAATAGCATGGTCGTGTTGATGTTGGCGAGAATCATCTCCAGCGTGTTTGAGCGCCGCCCGCTGGATTACTCAAAGTTCGAGACCGGATTCGGGACCAAGGATCGAGGGTGTCAAGGGCACTAGGGTCAAGGATTGGGGTACAAGGACGTAAGATAAAGAAAAGGAACGAAAAGGAGAGAAATAAATCTAAGCCAAGAGATGGAGATGAAAGAAATTAGTAAGATATTACCAAAGGAAAGGGAAAATAGTAGAAAACCAGGAAGAAATTAAAATGCGAAAAAAGTGGCAGAAAAGAATAGATCACAAAGTAAAGGAATGAGCAAAAGTGAACGAAATGAGTGAACGAGGAAAGCGAGTGAAAGAAAACGAAAGAAAGTAGGAAGAGCAGACGAAAGAGAATAGGAAGTAAACAGAGTGCAAGTTTCAGAGAAGGGTAAATGAAAGAGAGAGAGAGATGAGTAGAAAGGGAGGGGGGGGATAAGAGGTAAAAAGGGGACTAAGGGAAACAAGGGTAAGGAGGAAAAGGGAGTAACAAGGAAAGGGGCACCTTTCAGGATAAATGAAGGGGGGTCAGAGACCTCACACCACAGGCCCTCTCCCCTGTGGTGTGCAGAGAGAGATCACCCAATTGGCGAGGCCTTATTGTCACCCACTTGGCGTGATCCTCCAGAGCTAAAGCCACCAGATTTGAGCTTGATTTTGATACTCTTTGACAACAAACTACACAGAGAGCTCCGCCAATTTCTCGTGGTTCGCCGCGACAATTGGCCAGGCCTTCTCTTGTAGTAAGTGCCCCACTACCGCTCCCTTGGAGAGCGAGGTTACAAACCAGGTCTGGACCCTCTGGTCCTGGACATAGTTTGTGGCCATGCACCAAGGGCGACTTTTCGGTGTCTAACTCTTGTCCTCTCTTTCTGACTTCCTGGTGCAGCCTGGGCCTGCGGGAAACGTTGATTTCCAACATTCGCCTGGGCTGCGGTGACGTGATCAAACCCCCCTTGTAGCAGGATTGGGGTGCAGAGCGTTTACCACACCAAAACTCCGACTTCAGCCCACCCAGGGGGATCTCCTGTCCTGTGGTGCTGAAGGGTCGAGTGTAGGGATCAGTGCTTTTTGTGAGGCCCTTCTTAAGACCTCACCCAGAGAGGAGGTATAAAGATAATCCCCAAAAGGGGACCAATCTGTTTCCAACTCTCTAAATGACCACAATATGAACCAGACCATGGCAGTCACCCTGGAGCCTTTCAAGGCTGCAGGGGGGCGAAAGAAAACCCAAAAGCAGGCCGAACGTGTCCAGCCTGCTGAACCGAGCAAGGACAAGACAGAAACACCAACCACAAAGTCTGTCCATGCACACCAGACTGAGGGAAACCTGAACTCCCCTCAGAACTCCCTCAGTCAAGAAGGGGCTCCAGCTGTACCAGCCAAAACAGCTGCCCCCACTTCCAAAGGCTTTAAACCCCTGCAAAGGGGAGGCGTGAAGCGACGAAGGGTGGAAACTGACTGAAGAAGAGGCAGAACACACCCCAAGTCGACTAACGCGGTTTAAGGTACCAAAAAACCTGAAGACTTCGACAATGCATACCAGCTGGTAAGGGCATTGGAGAAGGAAAGAAATGTAAGATTATCAATCCGAATCTCCAGAGATGAGGGCATGATCATTGCCCCCAAAGACAAAGCCACCATGAACTTCCTACGGGAAATCAAGGTGCTAAAAGATGGGAGAAAGGTGTGTATCTCACCACTGACCTCCCAAGAGAAAAAGTCCAAGATGGTGCTACTTGGCTTTCCACTAGGGTTCGACGTGGAGGTGATCACGTCTCTCCCACAAGTGGTGGAGGCTTCCCGCATGACCAAAGGGCAGTCTCCAACCAGGCAAGTCCTGGTTATCCTCAAGGGAGCCCAAATCACCACCCTTGATCTGGGTAACTGGGGCTCATACAAGCTCAGGACATATGTGCCAGAGCCCTTGAGGTGTTTCACGTGCCAGAAATTTGGGCATCACCAGGCCAACTGCAAGGCCAAAGCCAAATGTGGTGTATGCAGCAAGGCACACGAAACCGAAGTGTGAATAAAGGCACACAAAGATGGCCAGAAGGACACAACAGCCAAGTGTCCAAACTGTGCTAAAAAACATCATGCCTGGAGCCTGGCTTGCTCTGTCAGGAAACAGGCAGTGATTAAAAAGCAGGAGCTAGCCAAAAAGCGTCCTGACTTTGTCCCTGCGCCCCCAAGCACCTATGTCTGGGGCCAAAACAAAAAACAAAATAAAAAAGAAAAGACTCCCCGACCTCCTAAGAGGAAGGAGTCACCCCCACAGAGAAAATTGGATACCTCTAACAGAGGAATTCCCCAAGCTTGCTAGTGGCAAAACAACAAAAAAGAACCAAAGGGAAAAAGGTTCAAAGTCCACAGCAATGGTTCCCCCAGTAGATGATAATCTTTTCTTTGACGAGAAAGATATGACTCTCCTGTTGAGTGCTGTAGTTTCTGCAGTAGCAGCAGCCTTGGGGAGGACCAGTGAGGAGGCGGAGAAAGCAGTGCAGGTCGCCATGACGGCTATGACCCAAACTGTGGCAGCTCTGAAGGGAAGGAAGCTAGAAGCCTCCAAACCGATAACGAGCAACGCTCCCCTCCCTAAATCCTCGGATGGCAGGCTAGCTTCAAGAGAAACATTACATGAAACCCCAGCTAGTCTGTCAGGACAGGCTGAAACTGTGCAGCAGGCCAAGTCTGTACAGCCAAAGTCTCGGCCTCTGACCCGAGGTGGCACTTCCAACCTAGGCCCTACATCATTTGGTAGAGCCTTAACAGGAGTGTCTAACTTAGAGGAAGTTGTATAATCCTCAATCAACGAGGATCTGTATTTATCTGATGCCACCAGCACTGGGGCATCTGAAGCTGAAGCAAGTGACACTGAGTAACCAACATGGCACACAATCTAAGCATACTGCAGTGGAATATCTGTAGCTATAAAAGCAAGAACTCCTTTCTCCAGTCAATTGTGCGAGCAAGGAGCATTGACGTCGTCATACTCCAGGAGACACGAACAATGGGATCCGTGTGCTTCTCAGGATATCATGCCTTCACCACTCCAAACCTGGATGGTGCTAGAGGCCTGATGACCCTGGTAAAAGAAGCTATCCATTGCTCCCTAATAGCCAACCCGCCACACTGTGGAAATGGTGTTGAATCTCTTGCTGTTGAGATTCAGCTACCTGGGGGCTCTATAAAAATATACAATATTTATAGCAAACCACTGTGTGAGAGCTTAGATCTAAACCAAGTCTGTGCTACTGCAGCACAAGACCGAGTGATCATAGGGGGAGACTTCAATGCACACATGGCCATGCTGAATCCCCGCAAAAGGCCGAACGCGGCAGGCATTCACATAGCAGAAGTGCTTGAGACATTCCCTGAGATCGCTCTTCTCAACACCAAAGAACCAACGCATGTGAAGGGAGGGGTCCTAGACCTCACCTTTGCCACTGCAACAATGGTGGAGAGAATTCGGTGGTGTGTCGATGATACGGTTACTAGTGATCACTACGGCATAGTCACCACACTAATGGATGCAGGTCCAGCCCAAAGACCACATCACATTCCTAAATGGAAAACAGACAAGGCCAACTGGTTTGCCTTCCAGGAAGGCTTGGCTCGATGTCTGAAAGACAATAAACCCAATAACAATAATGAAAACGTGGATGTGCTAGAGGCAAGGCTAATCCAGGCCATAAACCAGGCAGCCTCACAAACCATTCCCAAAACTCGCCCATGGTCCAGAACTCACAAAGACGCCTGGTACTATAATGACGAGATCAAAGAGGTCAACCACAGGGTTAATATGTGTAGAAAAAACTTCCGACGGCAAAGACAATCTGGCCCTGTTGAGGGAAGCTGTCGTGGATGCCAAGGAAACTGCCAACAGAGTAAGGCAGGAAAAATGGCTGGAATGGTGCCAATCTTTTGGGCACCAGACCAGCCTTACAGAGTTGTGGAAACGGGTCAGGCAAGCGACAAGCCGCCAAGCCCCGAAATGCATTCATCATGACCCACAATCAGAGGCTAACAGATTGGTGCTTGAGTACTCTGCCAGAACCAGCACCAACAATCTGCCTCCAATGATGAGAGAAAAACAACAAAACTTAAATCCAGAAAGAATTGCTCTCATAAGAGACAAGGCACTCGAAGCTGATGAAACGGATGCCTTGTTCTCGCTTAGGGAACTAAGAAAATCATACAAATCCAGTTCTGGGTCAGCACCGGGATCT
>NC_091552.1:26979691-26984691 GCF_042767895.1 Penaeus vannamei
CCTAACTAGGTGTTGGTGTGCATGTATATGCATGCATGTGTGTGCATCTATACTGGAACTAGCAAGGAAGGCGAAATAGGAACAAAGCAACCACGCAATGCTGTGTATTAAGAGTTGTTTCTAGACAAAATCATCACAACAGCAGAAATGAGCTTTGACCCAACACATGACTTCTCTGAAGGAGAGGTGGAGCACGGAACAATTACTATTCCTGAAAATCTCTTCGAAGGAAACAGAGGAAGAGACAATTAAGATGATTTTACCGAACTACAACACCGACTTCGTGTCAACCAACACTGAAGATTCACTGGAGGAAATAACATTTGGAAACTCGATAAGAACAACGAAATCACCATAATTAAGAGGATGGGTGATGAAGACAGCGATAAAGGTGATAGATCAAACGGTCGATTCGACGCAGAAAAGCACTATGGTGCAGAATCTGAAGAAAACACTAAGAAAAATATAAATCTATAGAATCATATAAATAAACCAAATTTTGGATAAAATACCTCTATTTCATTTATAATAAAATTCGGTTACAAAAGGGCAAAGCCCTAAGAGTCCGCAACGCAAGCGATCGAGACGAGCCGCAGAAGCAGGCCTAGCAACACACAAATACGCACAAACACAAACATATACACACACACAAACACACTCAAACATGTACACACACAAACACACGGACAGACACACGCAAACGTACATATATATATATATATATATATATATATATATATATATATATATATACATATATATACATATATATTTATATATACATATATATATATATATAAATATATAAATATAAATATAAATATATATATATATATGTATATATATATATATATATATGTATATATATATATATATATATATATATATATATATATATATATATATATATATATATATGTATATATGTATATATATATATATTATATATATATATATTTGTATAAATATATGAACAAATATACATATAGGTATAAGTGCATATGTGTATATATACGTATATACCTCGAATATATATATATATATATATATATATATATATATATATATATATATATATATATATATACATATAGATAGATAGATAGATAGATAGATAGATAGATAGATAGATGTTTGATATATATATATATATATATATATATATATATATATATATATATATATATATATATATACATTTATATGTATAGTAAATGAACTTCATCCTGCATACCAAGCCCTGAGAAAGCTGAACTCCAAGCCCTCTTCACGGGTGACAGCAGTTCGCTCAGTAAGTGGTCAGATCGTTTCAGATCCTTTTGCGGTGCGGGGACGTTGGGCTGAGTATTTTGAGCAGCCGTACCAGGTTGACCCACCAACAGTTAACTTGGATGCGGGTAGTGTAGAGATCCCGCTGCCGGATCCACCTATCAGTGAGGACCCTCCCTCCCTAACTGAAGTTAGGGGGGCGATTTCCAAGCTGAAGAGTGGTAAAGCAGCTGGTATCTGCGGCATACCAGCTGAACTGTTAAAGACTGGTGGTGAACCTATGGCACGAGGGTTACATGCTGTCCTGGCTGCCATCTGGCGGTCCAGTTCCGTTCCTCCTGACCTGTTGAGGGGTGTGGTCATCCCTCTCTGGAAGGGGAAAGGGGGACCGTTGGGACTGCAGCAATCGCCGAGATATCACACTGCTCAGTATACCAGGCAAGGTTCTCATCCTTCTGAGACGTATCAGAGACCATCTACTGAGGCACCAGAGACTGGAGCTATCCGGATTCACTCCTGGTAAGTCCACAATAGACCGTATCCTCGCGCTTCGAGTCATTGTAGAGCGCCGCCATGAGTTCGGGCGTGGGCTGCTTGCAGCCTACATCGACCTCAAGAAGGCGTTCGATACGGTGCATCGGGAGTCACTTTGGGAGATCCTGAGGCTGAGAGGAATTCCAACAAGAAATATTGGACTAATAGCAAGCCTGTATACTGGTACTGAAAGTCCTGTAAAGTGTGGTGGGGGCCTGTCGAGCTTCTTTCCTGTTAGTTCAGGAGTGAGGCAAGGCTGTGTCCTTGCACCAACTCTTTTCAACACTTGCATGGACTGGATACTGGGCAGAGCTACTGTTCAAAGTCTTTGTGGAGCAACACTGGACAATATCAAGGTTACAGACCTTGACTTTGCTGATGACGTTGCCATTCTATCTGAGTCTTAGGAAACCCTAGGCTCTTGATGCATTTAGCAATGAAGCGAAGCCCTTAGGTCTAGAGGTCTCCTAGACCAAGACCAAGGTCCAGGAATTTGGGGACTTGTTAGGAGAACCTGTTCAGTTGGTACGTGCTTGCGGCGAGGACATTGAAGTCACAGAGAGCTTTACATACCTTGGTAGTGTAGTTCATAACTCTGGGCTGTCAGACCATGAAGTCAGCAGACGGATCGGCCTGGCAGCAGGGGTCATGAACTCTCTCAACAAGAGTATTTGGAGATGTCGGTACTTGTGCAGAAAGACCAAGCTACGGATTTTCAAGGCCCTGATAATACCAGTTTTGCTATACGGTAGCGAAACCTGGACATTGTCCTGTGCCTTGGAGGCTTGTCTTGAAACCTTTTATAATAGGTCCTTGCACTAGATGATGGGGTACTGTTGGCGGGACCATGTGTCCAACCAACGGTTGCACCGTGAGACTGGCACAGGAACTGTTATCTGCACAATCCATGATCGCCAACTCAGGCTATACAGCCACCCGGCTTGCTTTCCTCAGGATGATCCTGCCCATTAGGTCATCTCTGTTCGAGACAACCCTGGGTGGAGGAGGCCTGTGGGACGACCGAGGAAGTCGTGGCTTGGGCATATCGACCAAACCTGCCATGAAGAACTAGAGATGGGCCGAGTCCCTGCCTGCCGTCTAGACATGAGGGATCCTCGTAGGGGGAAGCGGAGGGTGGATGCGACAATGCGCCCCAGTAGGCGTCAACCCCCTTGATAATGATGATGATATATATATGTATATATATATATATATATATATATATATATATAGAGAGAGAGAGAGAGAGAGAGAGAGAGAGAGAGAGAGAGAGAGAGAGAGAGAGAGAGAGAGAGAGAGAGAGAGAGAGAGAGAGAGAGAGAGAGAGAGAGAGAGAGATAGATATATATATAGATAGATAGATGGATAGATATAGAATTATAGACATATATATACAGATTTATAGACATATATTTGCAGATTTATAGACATATACAGATATATATAAATATATGTATACATATAGGTATGTTTATGTACAAACACACAGATATATATAGTTAGATAAATAGATAGATAGATGGATGGATAGATAAATAGATATATATATAGAGACATATATATACAGACATATATAAATATATGTAAACATATAGGTATGTTTATGTACAAACACACAGATATATATAGTTAGATACATAGAGAGACGGATTTATATATATAAATAAATAAATAAATAAATATATATATATATATATATATATATATATATATATATATATATATATATATATATATATATATACATACATATATATATATATATATATATATATATATATATATATATATATATATATATATATATATATATATATATATATATAAATATATATATATATATATATATATATATATATATATATATATATATATATATATATATATATATATATATATATATATATATATATATATATATATATATATATATATATATATATATATATATATATATATATATATATATATATATATATATGTATATATATATATATATATATATATATATATATATATATATATATATATATATATATATATATATATATATATATATATATATATCTTTATATATATATATATATATATATATATATATATATATATATATATATACATATATATATATATATATATATATATATATATATATATATATATATATATATATATATATATATATATATATATATATATATATATATATATATATATATATATATATATATATATATATATATATATATATATATATATATATATATATATATATATATATATATATATATATTTATATATATTAATATATACATATATATATATATATATATATATATATATATATATATATATATATATATATATATATACATATTTATATTATATAATATATGATATAAATATATACATATATATCATATATATATAAATATATACATATATATATATCATATATATATATATTTATATATATATATACATATATAATGATATATATATATATATATATATATATATATATATATATATATATATATATATATATATATATATATATATATATATATATATATATGTATATATATATATATATATATATATATATATATATATATATATATATATATATATATATATATATATATATATATATATATATATATATATATATATATATATATATATATATATATATATATATACATATATATATATATATATATATATATGCATATATATATATATATATATATATATATATATATATATATGTATATATATATATATATATATATATATATATATATATATATATATATATATATATATATATATATATATATATATATATATGTATATATATATATATATATATATATATATATATATATGTATATATATATTTATATATCTATATATATATATATAAATGTGATTATATATATATATATATATATATATATATATATATATATATATATATATATATATATATATATATATATATATATATATATATATATATATATATATATATATATATATATATATATATATATATATATATATATATATATATATATATATATATATATATATATATATATATATATATATATATATATATATATATATATATATATATATATATATATATATATATATATATATATATATATATATATATATATATA
>NC_091552.1:26995664-26998164 GCF_042767895.1 Penaeus vannamei
TTTTTAATGAAAAATAACCCTTTCTGTATCAGTACTTTTCCCGTGATTGAATGACTTTTTTTTGCTTTCATGTGTTACAAATTAGTAACACATTTGTGTATAACATGAAAAGGGGAAACACTTTTTCAATTTTAAAATCTATGAAAATCACAATTCATTATGAAATAACGAAAACCCCTAGCCTCTTCAAGACCATCAATGTTCCAGTCGGGGGTCAAAACATTAGCTGTATTCCTGTTTTTAGGTGAGTAATTTTGATTTAAGTTGTTATTTTGATTGTAGGGATAATTTTCTTTTCAAAAATGTTACCAAAGTGTTTTGATGATGGCATGTTTACTACGGGCTATGAAGCATCTGTCATGCTACACCACTCTACATTGAGGCGTTGCTAATGTTTTCCCCCTTTTAGCTCTGAGTTCACTTTTTTTTATCGGGTATTGTAAAAGGGTTTAAATTTTTTAAATTTTTCCCTTTTTTGAAAAATGAAGTGAGGCTATTACAGAGATAACATTATCCTCTTCTCTCGAGATTAATAATTAGGTTTAGGTTATGTTAGGTAAAATTTTATAACATAGGGTAATATATATATATTATCTATCTATCTATATATGTATAAAAAATCTATCTATATACATTATATTTTTTTAAAATATATATTTTTATATATATATATATATATATATATATATATATATATAATATATATATATATAAAATAATATATATATATTATATATTTTTATTTTTTATATATATTATATATATATTATATATATAAAACTTTTTTATATTATATATATATTATATACATTATATATATCATATAAAAAATTATATTATATATATATTATATACTTTATATATATTATATTATATTATATTATATTATATTATATTTTTTGATATATATTAATTATATATAAAAATTTCCCCAAAAGTCCCAAAAATTATTAATTATTCTACAGGGGTATATAACGTCAAGGTAAATAATTGAGGAACACCATTCATGCCAATAGGACAATACTGAGTGTTTATTCAGGGTTTTTTTCCCCCCCCTTAGTGCACAACGTTATGTAATGCCATCTGTAACTGTCACTGAATATTTATTTAATGACTTACATTTTCGTATAATTTTATACTGATATTCCCCCCTGCATATATGATGAATCCCCTATAAAAATGTCAAAATCATTCTAGATAAAAAGGGTGAATGCACATGTGAAAATGTCAATATCATTCCTTTATAAACATTTTTTTTCTTTTTTTTTGACTTTTATTGCGGCAATGGACTGCACACAAATACCAACTCAGAGCCCCGGTGGTCCTCAAGTAGAGCAGTAATAATTACTTTTATTATTATTTCTGTTATCATTTTTATTTTTAAATTTGGAAAATCATTAAAAAAGGGGTTTTTGGTTTTTTGCTATTATTGCAATTATTAGGCAAATCATCATTATAATTATCATTGTATAATTATTATCCCCTAATTATTGTCCTAATTACTCTCATAATTACCAAACCCCCAACCTAAACCCCCAACCAACCTAGCCAAAACCCCAACCAAACCCAAAAAACCCCCTTACCAAACCCCAACCTAAATAATCTAACTAACCTAATTTTAAACCCCAACCTAACCTAAATAAACCTATCCTGCCCCCAAAAAACCCCCAAAACCCCCAACCCCCCAACCCCCTTTTAAAAACCCAGAAGGAATTGTTTTGGGGTTTTTTGTGTGTGCGTGTTTTTTTTCTTTTGTGTATGTTTTTGTGTGTTTTTTGTGTGTGTACATAAAAAAACCCCCTAAAAAAAAATAAAATATATATATATATATATATATATATATATATATATATATATATATATATATATATACATATATATATACATATATATATGCATATGTATACGTGTGTGTGTGTGTACATATTTTCTTATTTTATGAAATTTTACTTGTACATTCCACATGGATATTGGTAAATGGCGGATAGTAATAGTAATAAGGATTAAAATAATAAAAAAAAAAACTGCTACAACTAATGATGATAATAATAACAATAATAATAAAATAATGATAATAAAAATTAAGATAACAAAAATGAAAAATAATGATAGTAAAGCCAGTATTAATAATAAGAATAAGAACCCCTTATAAAAAAAAACCTCACCATTAACAATGTTAAAAATGATGTTAATAATGATAATGAGGATAACAATAAATGTAATGATAACACTGATGATAAAAAATGTGTTAATGAAAAAATATCAAATGATAATGAGACACAATCTCTTTTTTATGAAATTGGAAAAAAAAAAAAAAAATTAAAATTGAGAGAGAGAGAGAGAGAGAGAGAGAGAGGAAAAAGGTAGAGAGAAGGCGAGCAGGGGGAGAGAGGGGAGAGAGAGGGGAAGAGAGAGAGGGAGAGAGGAGAGAGAGAGAGAGAGAGAGAGAGAGAGAGAGAGAGAGAGAAAGAAGAAGGAGAGAGAGAGAGAGAAAGAAAAT
>NC_091552.1:27003164-27005719 GCF_042767895.1 Penaeus vannamei
AAAAACCCCTTACTATTATTTAAAAAAATTTTCTTTTCTAAAAATTTTTTTTAAAAATTACCTTATTTTTTTATTACTATTATTATTACTATTACTACTACCGCTACTGTTATCATAATCCATAATACTAATACCATTATCATTATCATAATTAGTAAAAATTTTTATCATTATCTATAATAATGCTATTATTATTATTTCATTATCATTATCATCATCAAATTTTTATTATCATTTCTAATATTTTTACTATTATCAATTTCTTAATTGCTATAGTTATAATCAATGTCAAAATATATAGTGATAATAATGATCATCATTATTGTGTTCTTTTTGTTAATATTATCATTATAATTACTATTATCATTATTTTCATAATTATTTTCATCAGTATGACTACTGCAAAAAAAAATAGTAAAAAAAATGATAATGACACAAATAATGAAGATTATGAAAATAATAATGATGATTAGAATTTTTTTAATAATGATGATAATATTAATAATTATAATAATGATAGTAGTGATACTGATGAAAATAATTATGAAAATAATGATAATAGTAATTACAGTGATAATATTAACAAAAAGAACACAATAATGATGATCATTATTATTATATATATGACATTGATTATAACTATAGCAATTATGAAATTGATAATAGTAATATTAGAAATGATAATGATAGTATTATGGATTATGATAACAGTAGCGGTAGTAGTAATAGTAATAATAATAGTAATAGTAGTAATGATAACTATAACAACAATGGTGATAATTATGATAATGAAAATAATGATAAATAATAGTAATGACAATAATAATATTAACAAAAATAAAATCAATAATAATAATAATGATAATAATGATAATAATAGTAATAATAATAATGATAATGATAATGATAATAATAATAATAATAATAATAATAATAATAATAATAATAATAATAATAATAATAATAATAATAATGATAATGATAATTTTAATAATAAAAATGAGAATGATAATGATGATAATAAAAATCATAATAATAATAATAATTATTATAATGATATTAATAATAATAATAATGACAATAATGATAATGATAATATGATAATAACAATAATAATAACGACAATAATAATGATAATGATGATGATGATAAAAATTATTATAACAATAATAAATAGAATAAAAAAGTAATGATAATAATAACGTTAATGAAAATTATAATCACAGTAATAAAAATAATGACTTTAATAATGATAAAGATGATAAAAAATAATATCAAAAGGGTAATAATAACAATAACAAGTGTGATGAGGGCAAACTATTTTATATATATATTTAACCCCTATAAATTTTATCACAATACTGGAATTAGATCCTTGTATTTCAATCTTCGAAATCCGATTTCAAAAAGGGGGGTTTTGTCCCGCAACCCCCGACTTTTTCCCCGGGGTAAATTCTTGAACCAACTGAAACCTAATGGTCTTTTGTCCACTTGAAAGCAGACTCTCCCAGAGTTATTGTCGACCCGTTCTCTCATTTGTGTATTCACAAGAAAAAATTTTCCTTTTTATTTTGGAAGTTCGCAACAATAACTGCTGGAGAGAACAACCCCCTTTTTTCCACTTGTCGGCAGGGAGTTCTACTCTGTAGCGACTCTATATACGACAGCAATGGGATGAGAACGTAGAAGAACAGCTTGGCAAGAAGATGGGTAGGCAGAATGAGAAAGAAAAGAGAGAGGGAAAGAGAGGGAGAGTAGGGAGGGGAGTAGGAAAGGGAGAGTGAGAGTGAGAGAAAATGGGGGGTGTGTGTGTGGGGAGAGAGAGAAAAAGAAAAGAAAAGAAAAAGAAAAAGAAAAAGAAAAAGAAAAAGAAAAAGAAGAAGAAAGGCCCACAAAAAAGGAAAGGGGTAGGCGAAAAAAGAGGAGGGGGGGGGGGAGATGGAGAGAAGGCATATAATTCTGAAAAAAAAAAACCCAAGTTTAAAGTAATTTATGTAAATTGTGAGTAGGAATTTTGATATTGCCTGCATTTACCCCCGAAAATAAGGGGGAATAAAAAAATAGGAAATAACCACGTCGTGGTATCTATTGACAAAAAAAAAAAAAAAAAAAAAAATTTTGGGAAATTTTAAAAAACATCTTTTTAATGGTCATCACTTGCATACTATTTCTCCCCTCTCTTCGTCAAATATCCTCTCTTCCCCCTTACGTTCCTTTCTCTCTCTTTTCCTTCTCCCTCTTCCCCTCTCTCTTTCCCTCTTCCTCTCCCCCTCTCGTGATCCTCCGAAATTGAATGCCCCATCCACGAGGTTATAACCCCGAAACCCCCTTCCTGGGGGGTTTAGAAGGACACGTTCCGCTTCTCGATGGTACCGCCATTTCCTCATCGCTCATGGCGATTATTACTGAGTTGCCATGAACGTCGCCCCCCTCCCGGGTGGGGTCGGGCGACATCATTAAATGCGAGAGGGTGTATTCCGGTAACGAGTATGAAAGTGCCCAAAGGGATTTGGCAAAATCCCCAAATTTTTACTCCATTTACGCATGTAACAAAT
>NC_091552.1:27006219-27016219 GCF_042767895.1 Penaeus vannamei
TTTGTGGGCAGATGAGAAAGACGATTGTGGGAGATCGAGAAGTAAAGTTTGGTTGAATTTATGCCCTCAAGCAAGTTTATTTTTGACATCTTACAATGTTTTTCTGTTCTTATAACAGACAAAAATAATTTTGACAGTGAGCACGCTCCTGATAAGGGAGATTACTGTAACCAACGAGGGAGTTGCATAGATGCTTCTCTTTGCCATATACTTGTAATATAGGCGATTTTGCGGGGTATAAAGGTTGGGGTAAATCACTAAAAAGCTAGCCAGCATTTTGTGCTGATTCATCTTTTTCTTATATTGTCATAAAACGAAGGGACCCATCACCAATATTTACATCGGTGTTTTTATATCAGAAGGGAAGCGACTTTTTAATCTATTAGGTAACTCGCCTGTTAGTTGCATAAGCAGGAGTGAAAAGGGTGAATTCATTAACATTTTTCTGTCAAAGTGGGAAACGTGTCACGCCTCTCGTCCTAACCAATCAGAACAAACTTACCAAGAAGAGGATGGAGATGCAATTCAAGACTTATGGCATGAGCTCTGAGAAGAAATAATTCGCACTTTTACAAATTTTCGCAAGCTTGATTGTATATACAGTAGAACGAGCATGTTTTGAAATGTATCGGTTGTATGGCGGGATAATTATCTCGCAAATGTGACATATCGACATGTACAAATATGCGAGATGGTGGTTGCCACATTTATATTTATGCATTAAATTCAAGTCGATTAAAACTCGATTCAAATTTTCTTATATTGCATTATCGCCTGTTAAGAAGTGCATTTGTGTAAGGCTGAAAGCCATTATAAAGACATTGCCTGCAACAAGAGTTTTATGATCCTTTTCGCTGAATTGTATAGTTATTGTGAAGAATCATTAGCAATATAAGAACGGCTGCTATAACATGTTAAAAGATGAGTGGAAGTCTCAAAGGCAGTAATCGACCACGAAGGTAAGTAATTTCTGTTATTCTTGTGAGGACTGTTCCTTTGTTATATTGCGCATTGGTGATAAAAGTTATCATGTATGGTTTTTGCGAGTGAATTTGTTACATGCGTAAATGGAGTGAGAATTGGATTTTGCCAAATGCCGTTGCACTTTCATACTCGTTACCGGAATACACCCTCTCGCACTCATCGATGTCGCCCGACCCCACCCGGGAGAGGCGACGTTCATGGCAACTCAGTAATAATCGCCATGAGCGATGAGGAAGATGGCGGTACCATCGAGGAGCGGAACGTGTCCTTCTGAACGCCGCAGGAAGGGTTTCGGGGTTATAACCTCGTGTGATGAGCATTCAATTTCGGAGGATCACGAGAGGGGGAGAGGAAGAGGGAAAGAGAGAGGGGAAGAGGGAGAAGGAGAGAGAGAGAGAGAAAGGAACGTAAGAGAGGAAGAGAGGATATTTGACGAAGAAGAGAGGGAGAGAATAGTATGCAAGTTGATGACCATTAAAAAGATGTATTTTAAATTCCAAAGATTTTTTTTTTTTTTTTTTTTTGTCAATAGATACCACGACGTGGTTATTTGCCTATTCATTTTATTGCCCTTATTTTCTATGCGTAAATGCAGGCAATATCAAAATTCCTACTCACAATTTACATGTAGATTACTTTAAACTTCGGGATTTTTTTTTCAGAATTATATGTTCTCTCTCTCTCCATCTCCCCCCTTCCCCTCCTCTCTCTTTCTGCCTATCCCTCTCTGTAGCCTTTCTCTCTCTCTCTCTCTCTCTCTCTCTCTCTCTCTCTCTCTCTCTCTCTCTCTCACACACACTCTCTCACTCTTACTCTCACTCTCACTCTCCCTTTCCTACTCCCTCTCCCTACTCTCCCTCTCTTTCCCTCTCTCTTTCTTTCTCATTCTGCCTACCCATCTTCTTGCCAAGCTGTCTGCTACGTTCTCATCCCATTGCTGTCGTATATAGAGTCGCTACAGAGTAGAACTCCCTGCCGACAAGTGGTAATAACAATGGTCGTTCTCTCCAGCAGTTATTGTTGCGAACTCTCCAAAACTGCAAGTTAGAAAAGTTTGCTCTCATGTGAATACACAAATGAGAGAACTGTCGACAATAACTCTCGAGAGTCTGCTTTCAAGTGGACATAGACCATTAGGTTTCAGTTGGTTCAAGAATTTACGTCAGGAAAGCAGTCGGTGTTGCGGCGACAAAACCCTCGCGTTATTGAAATCGGATTTCGAAGATTGAAATACAAGGATCTAATTCCAGTATTGTGATAAAGATTATATGGGTGATATATATATAAAATAGTTTGCCCTCATCACACTTGTTATTGTTATTATTACCCTTGATATTATTTTTTATCATCTTTATCATTATTAAAGTCATTACTTTCATTACTGTGATTATAATTTTCATTAACGTTATTATTATCATTACTATTATTATTATTATTATTATTATTATTATTATTATTATCATCATCATCATCATCATTATCATTATTATTGTCGTTATTATTATTGTTATTATCATATTATCATTATCATTATTGTCATTATTATTATTATTAATATCATTATAATAATTATTATTATTATTAATATGATTTTTATTATCATCATTATCATTCTCATTTTTATTATTAAAATTATCATTATCATTATTATTATTATTATTATTATTATTATTATTATTATTATTATTATTATTATTATCATTATCATTATCATTATTATTATTATTACTATTATTATCATTATTATCATTTTCAATGTCATTATTATTATCATTATTATTATTATTGATTTTATTTTTGTTAATATTATTATTGTCATTACTATTATTTATCATTATTTTCATTATCATAATTATCACCATTGTTGTTATAGTTATCATTACTACTATTACTATTATTATTACTATTACTACTACCGCTACTGTTATCATAATCCATAATACTATCATTATCATTTCTAATATTACTATTATCAATTTCATAATTGCTATAGTTATAATCAATGTCATATATATAATAATAATGATCATCATTATTGTGTTCTTTTTGTTAATATTATCACTGTAATTACTATTATCATTATTTTCATAATTATTTTCATCAGTATCACTACTATCATTATTATAATTATTAATATTATCATCATTATTAATGTAATTCTAATCATCATTATTATTTTCATAATCTTCATTATTTGTGTCATTATCACTATTTTTACTATTATTATTTGCAGTAGTCATACTGATGAAAATAATTATGAAAATAATGATAATAGTAATTATAATGATAATATTAACAAAAAGAACACAATAATGATGATCATTATTATCACTATATATATGACATTGATTATAACTATAGCAATTAAGAAATTGATAATAGTAACAATATTAGAAATGATAATAATAATGATGATGATAATGATAATGAAATAATAATAATAGCATTATTATAGATAATGATAATAATTATACTAATTATGATAATGATAATGGTATTAGTATTATGGATTATGATAACAGTAGCGGTAGTAGTAATAGTAATAATAATAGTAATAGTAGTAATGATAACTTAACAACAATGGTGATGATTATGATAATGAAAATAATGATAAATAATAGTAATGACAATAATAATAATAACATATGTCACTTTTACAAGAACCACATGAAAATATTGCAAATCCTTATGGCAGCATGTAATAGAACTATTATTCAGCTACAAAATGAGCCATAATACTATAAAATCGGACCGAAAATACGTGTGCTATGCGTAAAAATTTGTGAAAAGTTGACCTTACTTTTTTCTTGGGGAATATTTTCCGAAGGTGACTATTTTAACACCCTAATAGGAGATTTTGAAAACATATGTCACTTTTACAAGAACCACATGAAAATATTGCAAATCCTTATGGCAGCATGTAATAGAACTATTATTCAGCTACAAAATGAGCCATAATACTTTAAAATCGGACCGAAAATACGGGTGCTATGCGTAAAAAATTGTGAAAAGTTGACCTTACTTTTTTCTTGGTGAATATTTTCCGAAAGGTGACTACTTTAACACCCTAATAGGAGATTTTGAAACATATGTCACTTTTACATGAACCACATGAATATATTGCAAATCCTTATGGCCGCATGTAATATAACTATTATTCAGCTACAAAATGAGCCATAATACTTTAAAATCGGACCGAAAATACGTGTGCTATGCGTACAAATGTGAAGGACCTAATAATCGCGATCTTATTCCGTTTTATTATGTTTACATTTTACATGATGACAAATCATGTACAGAATACTTGTACTTGATATAATTATCTACCATTTACCTATTATTGATGCTCTAATAGGGGCTTTACAACGTATAATATTTGTCGAAAGAATAGCTTTTCACCAGTCGGACGGGTACCATTTTTGAAAAGTTGACCTTACTTTTTTCTTGGGGAATATTTTCCGAAGGTGACTATTTTAACATCTAATAGGAGATTTTGAAAACATATGTCACTTTTACAAGAACCACATGAAAATATTGCAAATCCTTATGGCAGCATGTAATAGAACTATTATTCAGCTACAAAATAAGCCATAATACTTTAAAATCGGACCGAAAATACGGGTGCTATGCGTAAAAATTTGTGAAAAGTTGACCTTACTTTTTTCTTGGTGAATATTTTCCGAAAGGTGACTACTTTAACACCCTAATAGGAGATTTTGAAACATATGTCACTTTTACATGAACCACATGAATATATTGCAAATCCTTATGGCCATAATATATCTATTATTCAGCTACAAAATGAGCCATAATACTTTAAAATCGGACCGAAAATACGTGTGCTATGCGTAAAAATGTGAAGGACCTAATAATCGCGATCTTATTCCTTTTTATTATGTTTACATTTCACATGACAAATCATGTACAGAATACTTGTACTTGATATAATTATCTATCATTTACCTATTATTGATGCTCTAATAGGGTTTTACAACGTATAATATTTGTCGAAAGAATAGCTTTTCTCCAGTCGGACGGGTACCATTTTTGAAAAGTTGACCTAACTTTTTTCTTGGGGAATATTTTCCGAAGGTGACTATTTTAACACCCTAATAGGAGATTTTGAAAACATATGCCACTTTTACAAGAACCACATGAAAATATTGCAAATCCTTATGGCAGCATGTAATACAACTATTATTCAGCTACAAAATGAGCCATAATACTTTAAAATCGGACCGAAAATACGTGTGCTATGCGTAAAAAATTGTGAAAAGTTGACCTTACTTTTTTCTTGGTGAATATTTTCCGAAAGGTGACTACTTTAACACCCTAATAGGAGATTTTGAAACATATGTCACTTTTACAAGAACCACATGAATATATTGCAAATCCTTATGGCCGCATGTAATATAACTATTATTCAGCTACAAAATGAGCCATAATACTTTAAAATCGGACCGAAAATACGTGTGCTATGCGTAAAAATGTGAAGGACCTAATAATCGCGATCTTATTCCTTTTTATTATGTTTACATTTTACATGACAAATGTACAGAATACTTGTACATGATATAATTTTCTATCATTTACTTATTATTGATGCTCTAATAGAGTTTTACAACGTATAATATTTGTCGAAAGAATAGCTTTTCTCCAGTCGGACGGGTACCATTTTTGAAAAGTTGACCTTACTTTTTTCTTGGGGAATATTTTCCGAAGGTGACTATTTTAACACCCTAATAGGAGATTTTGAAAACATATGTCACTTTTACAAGAACCACATGAAAATATTGCAAGTCCTTATGGCAGCATGTAATAGAACTATTATTCAGCTACAAAATGAGCCATAATACTTTAAAATCGGACCGAAAATACGGGTGTTATGCGTAAAAAATTGTGAAAAGTTGACCTTACTTTTTTCTTGGTGAATATTTTGCGAAAGGTGACTACTTTAACACCCTAATAGGAGATTTTGAAACATATGTCACTTTTACAAGAACCACATGAATATTTTGCAAATCCTTATGGCCGCATGTAATATAACTATTATTCAGTTAAAAAATGAGCCATAATACTTTAAAATCGGACCGAAAATACGTGTGCTATGCGTACAAATGTGAAGGACCTAATAATCGCGATCTTATTCCTTTTTATGTTTACATTTTACACGACAAATCATGTACAGAATCCTTGTACTTGATATAATTATCTATCATTTACCTAGTATTGATGCTCTAATAGGGTTTTACAACGTATAATATTTGTCGAAAGAATAACTTTTCTCCAGTCGGGCGGGTACCATTTTTGAAAAGTTGACCTTACTTTTTTCTTGGGGAATATTTTCCGAAGGTGACTATTTTAACAACTAATAGGAGATTTTGAAAACATATGTCACTTTTACAAGAACCACATGAAAATATTGCAAATCCTTATGGCAGCATGTAATAGAACTATTATTCAGCTACAAAATGAGCCATAGTACTTTAAAATCGGACCGAAAATACGTGTGCTATGCGTAAAAATGTGAAGGACCTAATAATCGCGATCTTATTCCTTTTTATTATGTTTACATTTTACATGACAAATCAGTGTATTAGTAAAAGATATTCAGAGACATTCTGGATAAACAGCATGTTGATAAATATTTGAGTTGCATTTCACTATGATGATGAAGATAATATAATCTATGCATGTTGTAGGTCACTGTGCCTTCCATAGATAAGTAGAGGTTGAAATTGCTCCAAATGCATCATTTAGATAAGGAGGTACTAACCATAAGAGACAAATTTTCAAAGCAAAATAGCTAAGAAGTAAGATATTAAATAAACCAAACCTGTAACCCTCATGATGAAATTACACATGACGCTAAATAATACTTCAATTTTCTATTAAGAATGAAACATCTCTAATTGCTTCAGTGTGACATACCAGCATTTTCAACTCTCATTGTGGACTGGTTCCAATTACTCCTCAATCAAAGGATGGACAGAAATTGGAAAAGTATCCATTAGCTTCGGTGGTGCACCTTCTCCATTCTTGGCCCTCTCAGACTTCAGGCGGGAGTGTTTCTTCTTTGTTCTGAAAAGGTGTACAAGATGATTATTATGTAATTAACTTCTACACAGTTCTTACACTTGAAAATGTGAATGTGATTTATTTATTCATTTTCGGGTTTTGGTAAGCTCATCCCAAAGTCATCTAAGGCTTAAATAAATCTGTAATTTATCAGTGTTCCCCGTCTCATGATTCATGCAGATGATATATTTTCTTCTGCTCATATTCTTTCCAATCTACACATCTTTCAACATCTTTTATCCTTTTAGGTGATTTAATTGGTTAGTTTAGGTCAAGTTAGATCAATTGAAAGAATATCAATGCTTACATTGAAGGACCTTCAGAATCCACGAGAAATTTTTTGTCTAAAAGATAGGCTTGACACTTCTAAAAACAGATAAATAATTTCTTGTAATATTTTTTGTTAAATATGCATGCATGAATACCTTATATATCTATATCTATCTATCTATATCTATATCTATCTATCTATCTATCTATATATATATATATATTCCCTACCCAGCACATAGTTTGGTTTTATTTCACAAGTACACAGGGATGTCCTTTTTTATTTCCAATAGTTTTTAATGGACTTTGAACGAATCTGATCTTTATTTTTGCTGCAAATCAGTATAATTGAGTATACTGAAAATATTTCGACACTACCTTCCCTTCCTGCTCTGCTATTGGTTAAGTTGGTTTTATTTTCAGGTATATAGGGATTAGAAATATATTTTACTATTATAGATATATAGATCACAACATTTTGAACCCCCAGAACCACAATCTGCACATTATTAGCACTAAAAAAAATTCTAGACACACTCATTCGGGACCATGATCCCGCGCACTTCCTCTGCCTGGCCATACGAGCTATTACTTTCTTTAAGTAACCAAAATGAGTTTAGATTTTCTTTTGATACTATACGCAAAGGAATAACTGATATATTTTCACCATTTCACCAGTTACAGGCCAAACTGTGTGAATCTGGGAACCCCCTCTTTCGGCTGGGGTCCACGGGCCAGAGGGACCGACACAGTTTGGCATATAACTGTCCTTAATAATGATCATTTTTCATTGTAAATATATGTGGAGCAGTGTGAGTTATTCCTTTATGTGTATTATCAAAAGAAACATGAAAATCACTCCATTTTCTTGGAAAAATGAAAGTGAAAACACTTATGGTCATGTAGATGAGGCATTATCATCATCGTGGAGCTAACGCCGATGGGGGCGCATAGCCGCCTCCACCCTTTGCTTGTACCTGCAAGGGTCGCTCATGGCAAGCCGCCAGGCAGGGACTCGGCCCATCTCATGACAGAATTGATCAATCTGCTCAAGCCAAGACTTCCTAGGTCGTCCCACAGGTCGCCTCCACCTAGGGTTGCCTCGAACAGAGACAACCTGGTGGGCAGGATCATCCTGAGGGAAGTCAGCCCGGTAGCCATATAGCCTGAGTTGGCGATCACGGATTGTGCAGGTAATAGTTCCTTTGCCAGTTTCATGGTGCAACCGTTGGTTTGACACATGGTCCCACCAACAGTACCCCATGATCCAGCACAAGGATCTATTGCAAAAGGAATCAAGACGTGACAACAAGGTGCAGGATAATGTCTAGATTTCACTATCATATAACAAAACTGGAGTTATCAGGGCCTTGAAGACGCATAGCGTAGTCCTGCACAGGTACCGGCATCTCCATATACTCTGTCAAGAGAGTCCATGACCCCTGCTGCCAGGCCAATCTGTCTGCTGAGTTCCTGGTCTGCAGCCCAGAGTTATGAACTACACTATTAAGGTTTGTAAAGCTTTCTGTGACTTTGATGTTCTTGCTGCAAGCACGTACCGACTGAACAGGTTCTCCTAGCAAGTTCTCAAAGTCCTGGATCTTGGTCTTGGTCCAGGAGACCTCAAGACCCAAGGTAATTGCTTCATTAAAAAATGCATCAAGAGCCACCACTAAGGATTCCAAAGACTCAGATAGAATAGCAACATCATCAGCAAAGTCAAGGTCGGTAACTTTAATATTGCCCAGAGTTGCTCCAGAATGATTTTGAACAGTAGCTCTGCTCAGTATCCAGTCCATGCAAGTGTTGAAAAGTGTTGGTGCAAGGACACAGCCTTGAACAAGCAGGAAAGAAGCTTGACAGGCCCCCACCACACTTTACAACACTTTCATTACCAGTATACAGACTTGCTATTAGTTCAATAATCCTTGTTGGAATTCCTCTCATTCTCAAGATCTCCTTGTTGGAATTCCTCTCATTCTCAAGATCTCCCAGTGATTCCCAATGCACTGTATCGAATGTTTTCGTGAGGTCAATGTAGGCTGCAAGCAGCCCACGCCCGAACTCACAATGGTGTTCTACAATGACTCTAAATACAAGTATTCAGTCTATTATGGACTTAACAGGAGTAAATCCAGATCGTTCCAGCCTCTGATGTCTCAGTAGGTAATCCCTGATACGTCTCAGAAGTGAGCAAGAACCTTGCCTGGTATACTGAGCAGGGTGATGCCTCGGTAGTTGCTGCAGTCCCATCTCTTTCCAGAGAGGGATGACCACACCCCTCAACAGGTCAAGTGGAACGGTACCGTACCACCAGATGGCAGCCTGGACAGCATGCAACCCAAGCACCATAGATTCACCATCAGCCTTTCAAAGTTCAGCTTGGATGCCGCCTATACCTGCTGCTTTACCACTTTTTTTTATTTTTCGATTTTGCCGATTTTGATGAAATTCACAGCCTTTTATTTGGGCCCCTTCCCACTGCATGTGGTCGATTGTTTTTCTCCAAAAATCGCCCAAACAGTTATTGAATTATTGTCAAAAAAAAAAAAAAAACGAAAAAATGCTAAAGTCGCCATGTTGAAAATGCAGCACCTAGGTAAAAGGATTCCGACTTCAGAAACGGCAAGACATTCAATTTTATTTGATTTTTGCCCAAAACTACCAT